>NC_063046.1:3309434-3510884 GCF_018812025.1 Megalobrama amblycephala | reverse complement strand
TCCTCAAATCATTTTCAAAGATTTTGAACCTATCGAAAATTATTACGGTTTAATAAAAGCTACCGTCTACCCTCCGCGCAAATTATTGCATCCTGTTCTCCCTTACAGATGCAACGGTAAACTGATGTTCCCGTTATGTCGCACATGCGCTTGCGATCAAAACCAAACAACAAACTGCGACCACAACGACGAGGAGAGGGCGCTCGAGGGGTGTTGGGTCAGTATCGAACTTTTAAAAGCCATCGAGAAGGGGTACGTCGTCGCGAAAATAGACGAGGTATGGCACTTTCCGCAACAATCAGACACATTGTTTAGCGAATACGTAAAGACGTTTTTGCGGTTGAAACAACAAGCATCGGGGTACCCGTCAAACGTTGTCACAGACAGTGACAAAGAGACTTACATTCAGAGTTATTTTGAAAAAGAGGGGATACAACTTGATCCTGAACATATCAATCATAACCCCGCACAGAGGTCCATCAACAAATTACTGTTAAACAGCCTTTGGGGGAGGTTCTCGATGAGGGAGGGGCTACCTCAAACCACGCTCGTGAACGATCCCGAACTTTTCACCAGAATAGTTTTTGGCGAAACCGAGACCATGACATATTTCACTTTTGTCTCGGACGACGTAGCGCTTGTCCAACATCGTCCTAAAAAGGGAGACGTTGTTGAGACTCGTGACATTAATGTATTTGTAGGTGCGTTTACAACCGCGCACGCTCGGTTGGAATTGTACCAACTCATGGACAAACTAGGCGACCGTCTCTTGTACTCCGACACAGACAGCGTCATTTTTGTGTCTAGGGACGGTGACTGGGAGCCACCTCTGGGTGATTATTTGGGGGAGCTGACAAATGAGATAGATGACGGTGATTATATCACAGAGTTTTGCTCCAGCGGCCCAAAATCTTACGGTTATCGCACGGCCAAAGGTAAAGTGTGCATGAAAGCTAAGGGTATAACGTTGAACGCTAAAAATTCCCAAGCCATCTGTCTGGATAGCCTTATCGGTCTGGTTGACGGTTATGTGACTTTGTCTGATGATACGCAATACATCCTGGCTCACACTGAAAACATTGTGAGGAATAAAAAGACGCTCACTTTGCATAACAAGTCAGTCGTTAAAAGGTTTAAGGTGGTGTATAATAAGCGCAGACTTCTGTCCGACTTCACCACCCTTCCTTATGGCTACTGAACCTACGATGCACAGAGGGTCCCGGGATGTTTCTGATTTTGATTTCAGACTTCAGTTCCCATTCAGTTGTGTGATAAGTGGACCTTCAAATTCAGGGAAGAGTTATTTTGTAAAAAAACTGTTGGAAAATGGCATGAATTTGATTTCTAAAAAAATTGAAAACATTGTTTTTTTGTATGATTGCTGGCAACCATTGTACGATGAATTACTTAAATTGTATGACATTAAATTTGTGGAAGGAATTCCCCCGTGTCTGGATGATGATGATTTACTACCTGTCAGTAAAACCAACCTACTCATTTTGGATGATTTGATGGGAGTGGCCTGCGGGAACAAGTCTGTCGAAAAGGCCTTTACGCAATTTGTGCACCACCGCAATCTCAGCGTTATATACATCACTCAAAACTTATTTGTCCAAGGTAAATCCAGCAGGACCATTAGCTTAAACACAAATTACTTAATTCTGTTTAAAAACCCGCGGGATGCCAATCAAGTGGCTGTGCTAGGACGGCAGATGTACCCCGGAAACGCCAAATACTTCATGGAGTGTTATCAAGATGCTACGAGTCAACCTTTCGGCTATCTAATGATAGACTATAAAGCAAAAACTCCTGAACAATTTCGCCTCAGAACGGGGTTGCTTTCCAACCACCAAGTGGTTTATCTCCAGAAAAAACGAAGGACGTGACAGTCGCTATGTCGGCCAGACTTTGTAAACATCTCCCGCTATTAAAACTGCTACATAAATCGACGCCTAAACAACGCCGTCTTATTTTACAATCGGCATCCGACGAACTCATTTTAACATTGTGCGAAGTCGCTCTTAACATACTCTATGGCACGATTCCTATCAACCGTCAGCAGTACGAAAAACTGAAGAGGAGGAAATCGGAAATTAAATTTGTTACCAATAAAAAAATTGGTATATCTGCCAAGAAGCGCATTTTCAACCAGACTGGCGGTTTTCTTTTACCTCTCCTGAGTGTCGCTGTGCCCTTTATTTCAAGCTTAATAGCGTCTAGACAGGGCTGACGATGGAATACGCCGAGAAGATGTATTTAGTGCCTCAACACCAACTGGAAAAGCTGAGAAATGAAAATGTTCGTGAGAATATTCAACAGACCGTTGAGAACGATCTGGATACAACCATAAGAAGTATTCTACAGAGGTCTGATTTGAATCAATACGAAAAAGCCAAACTCTATACAAACACCCTGAGCAGGTTTTTGGCACTCGTTAAACAAGGCAATCGTGAGAGTAGCGTTTTAACCCTTTCACTACCTCATTCCGAGCCCACCCATAAAGACGACCGCGGTCCTACCGACGATGGCCACAACGGCAATGTGGAAGATGTCGCGACCGAAGTTCTGAAGAATGTACCATCAAGGAGCGCGAAAAATACGCGCTACATATTAGACAAAATGTCTAAAGCTAAAGAGATCAGCGATTGGAACGAGTCGGGGGAGTTTGTGTTCAAGGGTAAAGTTATACCGGGGTCACACATGTTTGATTTGATAAAAAATATCACTGCTCCGCACAAGGTACGGGATGACCAAAGACCCGTAGGATGGACCAAGTTTCTACAAGCATTTGGGGAATTAAACATTCCATTTTCTACAGTGCCGAATCATCATGTTAGACAAACGATTAATTCTTTAAAGAGTAAACCACGCGCCGACGGCACTGAGTATGGTCCCCAAGCTAAAAAGCCAAAAAAGAAAAAATTCCCCCACTCATCGTCTCCGCGATCAGAGGATTCATCGTTTAAGTCGCATTCTTTCGATCGTGGACAGTGGTTAGAATTTTAAGGTTTCTTTATTTTGTTAATATTGGAATAACTAAATGCACTGTTCATGTACCGGATGTTTGCATGTAAAATAAAAGACAAGAGAAAGATTCCCGTTTAAGCGTTTTTATTCGTTTATATACTAAACAATCACATTGTTAATTTGATCAATCAACCACAGTCCGTAGAAGTATTACAAGATTGTACACATTGAATACACAGACTTAATTTTTCATTACAAACATTCGGCCTTAATCTTTTCACAAAGAGCCTGACCATTTTATCATTTTTAATATAATCGTCGCTGTAGAGCCTCAGCACATTGTCATAGTCGACACCTCTGGCCATGTGGTACAGAAAAAACACGCAGTGCTGTCCGCACGCATCCGATGTAAAATCTTGGACTCGTCTGGCTGAATATAGGGTGGTAGCGGAGTTGGTTGTTAGAAATGTTTTGATGGTGGGTGGAAAGAGATCACTGTCCGGAGGGTTGCCATAACTATCGAAAAAACAACTAGGTCCGTCCTCATCCAAATAAACAGCGGTCCAGTGTTCGCCCGGCATGTGGGCCGGATCCGTATTAATTATCGTCATTGCAGGTAAGTTCGTTATCGGTACCGTAGGGAGTTGATCACACGGTAGAACACCGATAAAATGTGGTTTGCACATGATTTTTTCCATGACGGCGGTGAGTTGTACCGTGTTCATTTCAATAGTAATCGACCAGAACCTGTCTGCGGTTAGAGAGCTCCACGATGCTGTCAAAAACTGCGTAAACTATTAAATTAATAGTGCGCGGCAGTGGGTTTTTGAAACGGGCTTCGAGTCTGATGTTACCCGACTTGACGAGGGAGATGTGCTGACCGCAGTCTTCATCAGGTGTGAGGTTAAAGGCGTAAAGCGCGTATCCGTTCAGAAAATCATCGCGGTCGATAGATAACGGTTGGTTTTTAAGATGTCTACCCGTTGCCATAGCCAGCTGGTAAAATTCACGTACCGCCAGCCCCGCTGCAAAATCGGGTTGCAGCGGCTTTGCAGGGAATTGCTGTCCGTCGACGTAGACTGCCAGGTACTCCAAGTCATAATGTTTAAATGCAAAGGGGTTTTTCCCATAGTTTCCAGTGAATGAATCGTTATCAACCATAGCCAGAACTAAAGATTTTGGCAGTGTTCCTAAAAACAAATTTTCTTGATTTGAAACACGGCTGCCGGCCGGTATGGAGAAATTTTTTAGGCATACCCTGTCTATAGGGTACTTGGCCGTAGCCCCGAGTAAGGCCTGCGCGTGTCCTAGTCTAACGGATGGTGATACGGACACTTTCTTGACAAACAGTGACGCAGTCATGATTTTTAATTTGTAAGCGGGGTCACCAGTTTTCATCAGACAGAATTCATCCTTGCCTCTGATCATGCGAATTTTAATGTCAACGCCGTTCAGCATTAATTTTTCTTGAAAGAAAATGTCGCTGTGAATCGGCGCAAGTAGCTCGACAGTCTTGCTTTCGCTTGTGTATCGAGCTCTTTTTGTCAAGCCGGCGTTAGCGCCCGCGGGATCCGCCACGTCCATCTGACCGGCTGTATCTTTGTAAAACAGCCCCGCGGAGAAGAGTGATTCCAGCGCATCTTTACCGTAATTAATGAGGCTCTCGATTATGGCCCGGTATGGATAGGTACTCGAACTCTGAGATATCAGCCGATCACCAAGACTGACGTCGACTTGCGAAAATATAGTTGCTCCGGGGTAATTTATTAGACCGACCTTTGCGTCGTCCGCTAGGTCGCTGCCATCAGGGGCTGTGATTTTAAGCCGTAGATACACCAAGGTGTTATTTAGGTCCAAATAATCCTCGCCGGTTCCGGCGATAAAAAACTCCAACGGAGCAGAGTCCGATATAGCCGATAATGGAGGAACTTCTAAATAGCTGTTTTTCTCAATAACAGTTTGCGTTAGCGGGACCGTGAATAGGTCCAATTCAGACTTGATGCACTCGCCTGACATGCGGTGTAGTAAGGCCATGTTAGAAAATGGTTCGCTTAACTGATACGTTACGCTTCACAGACTTCTTACGCTTTCTACTACCGACTGCTAACTTCTTGAAGGAACGGGCTGTTTTCTTCTTTTTTGTCACGGTACGACCACGCCTCCTTATACCCGGAGGTTTAGATAGACTCTTTCGTGCCATTACCATCAAGCCTGATCCGCCTTGCGGTTTAGAGTCGTCGTTATTTGATCTCGACAGAGCGTTCGAGACTACGTCTGTCACTATATTTTTGGCTGCCGATTTTAGGTGAGGTTTGGCAATGCTGAACCCTCTTTTGAGAAATGGTATGGCCATCCTAAACAAACCTCTGAACAATCCACCAAGACCGGCCCCATACATAACTCCGCCCCCTGCGTATCCTGGCAGACCTCCGCCGGCCTGATTTCGGTAATAATTGACATATTCCGCAGCGTTCGTCTCACGGGGGTTATAATAATTCATTTTAAAGAATAGAATGTTTCGACGGTTTAAAGTGAAGTTTTACAACAACTTTTCCGTAAGAAAATGGTATTTCGCAGTTATGATCGTCCTTCAATTCCACGACAATGTCCGTGATGAGCTCCTTGTTGACCGGTACGTAATGAGGTTTGTCGTATCTAACACTAACCGTTTCCTTGTTTTCACCCGATATATGTACGCATCTCAAAAGGGGGACGTGCGAATCCCCGACGGCCTGATATTGGATAATGTCTGTGTAAACGTAGATCGTATAGAGACCCGCGTTAATATCAGCCTGATAAGGGGCGTATGTATTAACACTCGTTGTAAAATCAGCTTCAGCATGGTAGTCCGCACGTCCGAGAGGATCATCCGGCTTCACCCCTAAAATAGTGGCGAGTTTTCCATAGAACCCTACCGCTATGTTACGTATTGCCACTAGATACACCTTGTTTCTCAATTCATCATAACGCAGTTCTCCGTTCTTTGCAAGAACCTTATTTACCCCAAGGATTACATCGTAAATGGTCGCGTAGTATCCACCATTTATTTTTAATTCCTTCCTTACAGTAGTCCCCGATATCTTTCTAATCTTTTTCTTTTCCCCCGGTTTATCTCCTTCCTTTTCCGTCGGGAGTGGGGCCTTGTAAAGCGTGAAACCCCCATCCTTATCACTTAAGGTGTACCAACTTTTAGGATATTCAATTTCAGCAAGCGCAACATCCCATTTTCCTTTCAAGTTGATGGTTGTAGATAGCCTCGTTCTGTAACTAGATATACGGTTTTCAGGATAGACGTCCAAAGATGCGTTGCACGGCAACGTAACATAGAAACCTTGATCTTCCATGATAGTAGCCTTTACATGAATGAACCGATCCGTAATGAGTTTACGCGTTTTAAGGCTTTTGCAAATCCACCAGAGTTTTTTTGTCAATATAGCTATTAAATTTCGACGGCCATCCTAACCATTTCACTAAAACGAGCGTAGACCTCCCCTGTTTTTTCTCCCCTAAAACCTTTTCCACCTTAAACGACTTGTTTTTGCTCACAATGATCTTTTGTAGCTCTTTTTCATAAAAAACTCCGTCGATGATCTCACCGTCGTAATCAGATAGTCTGTAGACAGGTGGTTGACGAGGAATGCATGCGGATATTGTGAAAAATTCCTCCGTGTAGTTCTGCTCATACCCTTTGGCGAATGGCCCTCTCACTTTAGAGATCCTAACAAGATCTCCGACTTTATATTTAAATAAAACCTTTTCATTCTTCTTTATATCACCGTACAAGTTTTGAAACACACTCGCCTCATTTTCTTTGTTGACGTCCAAAGGTCGCATCCTAATACTCCGGTGATAACTGCTGTTGTACCCCTCCATAATATCTTGTAAAACATCTATGTACCGGTGGGAGTTTGTGGCCGTTAAAAATCTCCACATACGACTTTTTAATGTTCGATTAAAACGCTCCACGACGCTAGCTTTCAAATCCGTAGCCGTTGCGAAATGAGTGATGTTATGCTTTTTCATTAAGTCTTGAAAACGCTTGTTAAAAAATTCCGTCCCCTGATCAGTCTGTAATTTCTGCGGTACACGTCGCTCTTTGAGTATAGACTCAAACGCCTTAGTGACCTCTGCACCGCTTTTATTCTTTAGTACACGACACCACGCATACTTGCTAAATACATCGATGCAAGTCAACAAATATTTATTATTATCATTATCCTTGGAATACGCAGTCATATCAACGAGATCCGCTTGGAACTGCGCGTCGATACCATAAACCACAACTCTATTGCGTTTGTATTTCACAGGCGCGGTTCTGTGTAATGTGTAAGCGTCCTCACCGGCAAGCCAATCTGAAACCTCTTTATCGCTTAGACGGACGCCACTATCCTTAAAGACCGCGTCTTTTAGGCGTTTTTTCCCCCCTAATGATCCGGGGTTGGAAGGTGTATAATAAGCATCTTTCATGAGCTCTGCCATGTTATCGGCTCAACCTTTTGCAAAAGAATAAGACAAAGGCTGGTATGCGTTAAACTTTTTATTAAAAATCGTTACAGGATATATGATAGGATATATATGATAATGACAACTATCTCAAAGTAATAAAACAAGAAAATATACATGATAGGATATATGATAGCTATCTCCGAGTAATAAGACAATAAAATAAGAAAGACAAGGTATTACATGCAGAGTATGAAGAGTAAAATTTTGTTAGATACACTCTAACCAGAAAAGAAATTCACGACATGTCTTTAAATCACAATCTAAGAAATGATCAACCGCTGTTTCAATAAAAGGATTTACATCGAAATCAGCATCTTTTAACACCAACTCCTCACAAACATCAGTTACAAAGGCACAGATACATGTGATGTCGGCAAAACGCAACTCTGCTTCACACACTATATCCAGAACGTTTCTTAAAACAGAAAGCGGTTCATCGTTATTGGCACATTCGGTGATCATTTTACCCCATGTACATATCACTCCTCGAGCATTTTTCATTACTTTCTTGAGATTCTTTACACGCTTATCTTCATCATCATCATCATTTTCTTCTTCTTCATCATCAGAATTTGAAAATATGATCACTTCTTCCAGCAATCTCTCGAGTTCTCTTCTGTAATGTTCTTTGAACATATTTCCCATAAAATCTTTTAGGCTATATACCAGACCCATGTTGTTAGTGTCGGTGGTGCTGCTGACGGTTTCTTGGTTACTCTCCATCCGTAAGGGGTTTACCCGACCAGATATCGACCGCGTCGTAGACTGCTTTCTTGCACGATTCGTCCACAAGCTCGTCCCTGATTGCTTGCAGCCTGCTGCCGATGTACGGCTCTTCTTTTAATTCATGCAGAATAGCTCCGGTTGTTCCTTGAATCCGTTGAGGGTGCGACTTTAGTCCGCAGCGTCGTAGCGCGTGAGCGATAGCGCGGCGAAGGCTGGGTTTAAACAGCTTGCGGGTCAGTTCGTCAAAGTGAGTATCGAAGAAAAATGTAGGTGGTTCAAACAGGCAGGAGTGTTGGAGCTGGCTGGGGTGATCAATGGCACAGCCCTCACAGTCTTCCTTCAACTTGTTGCTGATGATGTGCTGCAGCAGCGCTGCGATCGTGGCTTTCACGGTCTTGAATCCGATATCGGTAAAGCAGCCGTCTGTCACGTCAAAATCCTGTTTAGTAGCGAAAGGTGTGTCGGCGCAGAGTTCCGTCAGGAAGGAGAGGTTGCGGTATCCGAGCTCTGTGCAGAATTTATCCAGCCATTCTTTCGAAGTGTCCGTTGCAGAAGTGTTTTCTGTTAGAACATGATCCGTAGCATTATCATCAGGATGATCGAGATCGCATTTGTATGAGTTGATGAAGCAGTGCATCTGCTGTGGAGACATGTCTCGAGCCATGGCTTATAAATGAGAAGTGTTGGTGGGTTAGACTTACCCGCTCTTTTGATGGCTGTAGTGAATGGGCGGGGCCGGCAGTTCGTACATGTCGCTGCGGGGGCATCTCTCTGGGTGGAACAGGGCCACTTTAATTTTCTTGTAACCATCATGTATGTTGCACCAATTGAACATCTTGTTTATCGCCGAGAAAAAGCCACTCAGCAGATCCAGATCACGCCACGTGAACAAAAACTGCATCTCGTACAGTTTGTCGTGTTCTTCCTTTTCCACAAGGCGTCGGGGTGGGTCACGGAGCTTTGTCTTGTCTTTGCAGCAGAAAATGTAGACATATTCGTCGTCATTCTTCATAGAATGGTCTCCGACCACACGGTACCGGGTATTCGGCACCACACTGTCAAACTCAGAGATGTACAACGGCATCCCCCGGCAGTCATTCAGATCCTTCCAGACACGGCCGTAAAACAGCACCCAGTCTTTCTCATGAAACACCACACACGGATCCCCCCGGTAAAAATCACCGAGGGTATCTGCTGTGTAGAGAGTCACGACTCTGGATGCTTTATGAAAGATGTAGCCAAATACCCGCTTATTGGACATTATATTCTCCTTTTTCACGACATCCGTATTGTCATGGAGAAACTTTGTTATACTCGTATGTCTGCAATGTTTTTTTGGTGCCATTTCCAGCCCGTCATATATCGAGTCATCATCGCTATCCATATCAGGAGTTCTAGGTGAGTTTAAATGCGCCATGTCTATGTAGCTCATAGCTCCTCTTCTCATTTTTGCAGAATGTCTGAACCTCTATTTATATAACCCTGTGACGGAATGCGACACCCCCGAAATATCTGTTCAAACAACCGGGTCAAACGATCATTCACTCCCGGAGCTCACGGGTCAACATCCAGATGGACAAACACAAACAACATTACATTCATCCTAATATCCGAAGGTCACAGGTCAACAGCCAGATGGACAAACACAAACAACATTACATTCATCCTAATATCCGGAGGTCATAGGTCAATGACATCGGGGTCAAAGGTTGTGTTGACACAGTCCGGAAACGGAAGGACAAAAGGTCACACCTGTCAAGTCATCAATCAAAGGGGCCATAAATCACTTTTTGACACATGCCCCAGGGTAATAACTACTTATCTATAGGTGTACCAAATGATTCGTTGTGATTAATTCATAAGAATTATTATATTCATATTCCACCCATAAATTGATTAATAACTGTACAAATCGTTACAACACAGCTGCCGCTGACCAAACAATCTGCGGTGACGCCCACACGAAACAATCAACCAGACACACCCACACAAACACACAGACACCAGAATGAGACAGCGGATTCATCAACCGTGACAAATGCTTTATATTCTTTGAATTTCATTACGTTTTTCGTGAATATTATTTAAATTGCAAATGTACTCAGTTAAAAACAAATCTAATATTGTTCATCATGTATCATAAAACATTGACATAAAACCAAAAACATTGCAGTTCATGAAAATTCAACATTACACAATCTTATGAGAGGAAGGTTATGAACATGAACCCCCCGCCCAAATCCTTGAAACTTCACCTTTTTTCTCTACGAAACTTTAAAAAGCATTTTTTTTTTCAGAGGTGAGACACACGTACACATCACATTTGGTGCACTTCACCCTAACAATACACTTACATCCACTTGCACCTGCCTTTTTGAGACACCGTGGTAGGCCAGTGGTTGGTCTGGGCCAGTATACTGGCTGTGGTGGCAATGGGCAGGCAGGTCTCTAATGTTGATTTAATCCATAATACAAATGTCATGTCCTTAACATGCGACTAATCAACATTATATCACTAGCATTAATGTTTTTATTGTTACAGCTTAACAGACTGCAGCTGACCTTTGCTAGCTAGCTAACCTATTATAATAATGTCATTCCATTATTGCGCAGTGTTGCCATATGGCAACACAGTGTAACCAAGGTTACCAGAGTAATATAGAAATAAATTATGTTATTAATATAATAACATAATGTGAAAACTATTAAACTACTTAAAAATAAGTATATTTATAAAAGAAAATAATAATTTTTATACACACATATATATTTTACTTGGTTATTAATGTGATCAATAGCAAGTAGTTCCCTTTCGTGGGAACATCGATGCTACGTCCAATGACGCAATGGGAACCCTCTGCATTTTGTGTTCGTGAAGCACCTCTGTATCCAACCAATGAGAAGACGTGACGTCAGAGGCGGGTGACGTCACGGACCAGGAAACTATAAAGCATACCCGGAACAAAGAACGCTAGCTTCTGTTGTCTTCAGCAAGCGCTATCTGTATCTTGTTTGTCTTATTTATTGTTGTCTGTCCAGTTATATTACACTGTGATCTCTTCGTCTGAGGACAAGAGTTTTCCAAGCACAACATAAAGACATATATATATATATATTATAATGGCGGAAAAAAGCAGCATTTCACTAAGTGTGTTCATCCCTGTCCTCGCTTCATCACGGACGGGGATACACACGAGATGTGTGTCAGATGCCTGGGAGTTGAGCACGCACAGGCAGCTCTCGAGGGAGCTGTCAGTGTTCACTGCGAGAGGCTCACTCTCAGAGTGCTGCGTTCACGCCGGGCGCTCTTCGAGGAGGGCGCCGCGGCGAGTGTTCCCCGCGGGTCCGGTCCCACCGCTGCTGAGGCTCGGCACAGTCTGCACTCGTGGGGTTCACAAATGGATCTGTCAGAGGGGGGAGAGATGGGCCCAGCCCTATCGCTCCCCTTACCTGCTGGACCCAGTGTCTCTCCTCTGGCGGTGGAAGCACGCGCTGCGGTTTCTTCCCCCTGGAGGGAGACACAGACACTCAATATATCTTCCTCTTCCCCGAGGAGGTTGATGTGGAGGGTGTCGAAGGGGATGAGGAACCACCATCCTCATCCCCAGCGTATGAGGAGCTGTTGGAGGTAGTGACCAGGGCAGTTGAAAAGCTAAACATTGACTGGCCCGCGGAGAAACATGAGAATAGACCCAAAAGCAAGTTGGATGAAAGATTCCTTCCCGCACGGTCACTACCCCAGCGTCGGGGTCTGCCGTTCTTTCCCGACCTCCACACCGAGGTGTCGAGGTCGTGGAAGAGACCTGTACAATATCGTGTCTTCAGCCCCCAAACGTCACTGTACAGCAACATCATGGGGCTGAAGCACCACGGCTATGGGGCGATGCCTCAGGTAGAAGAGACGCTTGCGAGCTATCTCTCGCCCGAGTCTGCGTCGTCCCTCAGGACCCCGACGTTGCCCACCAAGCCCTTAAAGATAACATCTAATTTGGTGGGCAAGGCTTACTCAGCGGCGGGTCAGGCGGCGGCGTGCCTGCACACAATGTCAATCTTGCAGGCATACCAAGCTGATCTGCTGGGGGAGATAGATGAGAGTGGGGAAGCAACATTCGAAGCTATCCAAGAAATCCGTAAAGCGACAGATCTAGCTCTCCGGGCCACCAAGGAGACGGCCAAATCAATAGGCCGCTCTATGGCAGCCCTGGTGGCCATGGAGAGGCACTTATGGCTTAATTTATTGGATATTAAAGACAAGGATAAGAATGTTTTGATGGATGCACCGCTGTCTCCTGCTGGCCTGTTCGGCGACGCAGTTACAACTGTCGTCGACAGGTTTCAGGAGACACGCAAGCAATCAGCGGCCTTCCAGAAAATTCTTCCCCGCCGCTCTCATCCCCCCGAGGCTGCTGGGCGGGAGCAGCCTCGGCCGACAGCCAGCTCCTCAGCGCATAGAGCGCAACAGAAGGCCAGTGTCGCCTCCCGTGCGCCCCCACAAAAATCATGGGGACCGGGCCGGGCGACACAGGCGAAGCCTTCCGGAGGTAGGACGGATCTGAGGACCGTCATTATCTCCCGGAAGGCTTCAAAGAAGAGGTCCTGATCTCTCGAGGGCAGCCCCCTCCGGGAGGATTCGGATATCGGGTCCTCCTTGGTGCCCTCAGGGGACCGTCCTGTCAACCCTGCCACCCAGTGTGCATCAGGGCACAGCGGTCTCCACCGATCCTCCGAGGAGGGTCGGTTGGCGCTTGATTCGTCTGTCTGCCGGTGCGCCGCGTCAGATGGACGAGCCAAGTGCTCAAAAAACACCAGAGACCAGTCTCGAGGGATTGGTTCCCTTAGTAGAATATGTGGAAGAATGGAAACGTCTCCCGAACATTTCGAAGTGGGTGCTGCTCATAATAGAACAGGGTTACAGAATTCAGTTCGGTTCTACACCTCCCAAGATCAACGGGGTGCTTCCCACAGTGGTAACCCCAGAGCAGTCTCTGGTGATGGAACAAGAGGTTACGACGCTTTTGCAAAAAGGAGCTATAGAAAGGGTTCCTCCTCCCAGCAAAATGTCGAGCTTTTACAGCCGCTACTTCATTGTTCCAAAGAAGGATGGAGGGTTGCGTCCGATCATAGATTTACGTGTGTTAAATCATTCCGTAAAGAAGTTGAAGTTCAAAATGCTTACACTCAAACAGATCATTCCCCAGATCAGGTCCGAGGACTGGTTTGTGGCGATAGATCTGAAAGACGCATACTTTCATGTATCCATCCATCCTTCTCACAGGAAGTTCCTCAGGTTTGCTTTCGGGGGCGAAGCTTACCAATAGAAGGTTCTTCCTTTCGGCCTATCTCTATCACCCCGTATGTTCACGAAGTGCGTGGATGCAGCGCTGGCTCCATTGAGACTCCAGGGCATCCGCGTGCTGAACTATATTGACGATTGGTTGATATTAGCTCAAACAGAACAGTTGGCAGTTCAACATCGAGATGTTGTTCTGTCGCACATGAAAACGCTTGGGCTGAGGCTCAACGCCAAAAAGAGTGTGCTGGTCCCGAGCCAGGTTGCAAACTATTTAGGAGTAATCTGGGATTCCACCACGATGCAGGCACAATTGTCCCCTGCTCGTGTGAATTCCATTCTCGGGGCCGTGAATGGGGTGAAGTTAGGCCAGTCACTCACTGTAAAACAGTTTCAGAGACTGTTGGGTCTGATGGCAGCTGCGTCCAACGTTATTACTTTTGGCCTCCTGCACATGAGACCCTTACAGTGGTGGCTCAGGACCAAGGGGTTTTCTCCGAGGGGAAATCCTTTTCGCATGATCAAAGTCACGCGGCGATGCCTTCGTGCTCTGGTCATGTGGAAAAAGCCTTGGTTCCTGTCCCAGGGACCCGTGTTGGGGACTTCTCATCGTCGCGTAATGCTTACGACAGATGCTTCTCTCACGGGCTGGGGGGCGATCATGAGTGGTCGCTCAGCTCAGGGTCTTTGGAAGGACCATCAGCTCTCCTGGCACATAAATCGGCTGGAGATGATGGCGGTGTTTCTTGCTCTGAGACACTTCCTCCCAGACCTGAGGGATCACCATGTGTTGGTCCGCACGGACAACACTACGGTGGTCTCTTACATCAACCATCAGGGGGGTATGCGGTCTCGCCTATTATCAAAGTTGGCCAGCCGCATCCTCCTCTGGTCCCAGGGAAAGCTCCTCTCTCTGAGAGCAGCTTACATTCCCGGGCGGTTGAATGTGGGGGCAGACGCTCTGTCGAGGCAGAGTGCGAGACCGGGGGAATGGAAACTCCACACCGAGGTGGTGGAGCTAATATGGAAAATGTTTGGTCGAGCTCAAGTCGATCTATTTGTCACAGAGGAGTCAGCTCAGTGCCCTCTGTGGTATTCCCTGCAGCACCCAGCACCTCTAGGGCTGGATGCTATGCTACAGACGTGGCCGAGGCTGCGCCTGTATGCATTTCCCTCAATCTCACTGCTCCCGGGAGTTCTGGAGAAGGTTCGCCAGGAGAGGGTCGACCTAATATTGGTGGCCCCTTACTGGCCGACCAGAATATGGTTCTTGGACATAATGTCTCTACTTCACGGCTCGCCTTTGGAGCTTCCTCTCAGGCAGGATCTCCTGTCGCAACTGGGCGGCACGATTCTCCATCCCCGCCCAGAAATGTGGAAACTGTGGGCCTGGCCTCTGAGGGGGCAAGGCTCATAGAATCTGGTCTCCCAACCGAGGTTGTGGAGACCATCCTTCACTCCAGAGCTCCCTCCACAAGGAAGCTGTATTCATACAAATGGAAACTGTTTGCTACATGGTGTGGCCAACATAATTTGGACCTTGTCCAGTCTCCAATCAGCTATGTGCTGCACTTCAAGATAAGTTTTCTGAAGGTTTAACCCCTTCAACACTAAAGGTGTATATCGCAGCCATTTCGGCTTATCACAGTCCTGTAGGGAGCTCCTCGGTGGGTCGAGACCCCCTAGTTATGCGCTTCCTTCGTGGCACGCTCAGGTTGAGACCTGCGGCGTGCACAAAAACCCCGACCTGGGATCTGACTATTGTGCTCCAGGGGCTAGCTGAGGCTCCCTTTGAGCCAATAGAAGAAGTATCAGACAAATTCCTGACACTAAAAACTGTCCTTCTGTTGGCAATTTCATCCCTAAAAAGGATTGGCGATTTACAAGCGCTGTCAGTCGCTCCATCATGCTTAGAATTTGCGCCCGGTATGATTAAGGCTTTCTTACACACCAGACCGGGTTATGTCCCAAAGGTGCCGTCGAGGGTCCCAGGTCCCATCGTACTCGAGGCGTTCTGCCCGCCTCCATTCACAAATGTGGATCAGGAAAAGAAGAATCTACTTTGCCCTGTGAGGGCATTGGATGCTTATGTCCACAGAGCTGCCCTGTGGAGAAAAATCAATTATTTGTATGTTATGGGTCCCCGAAGAGAGGGGGTCCAGCATCTAAACAGAGGATGAGCAAGTGGGTGGTCAAGGCCATCTCACTCGCATACAAAGCAGTGGGACACCCATGTCCCTTAACTATTCGAGCTCATTCCACTAGAGGTATGGCTGCTTCCAAGGCTCTTTTATCAGGAGTTTCCTTAGACGATATTTGTGGTGCGGCTGGATGGTCATCCCAGCACACCTTCATCAGATTTTACAATCTTAACCTGAATGTCACTCCAGGTGCTATAGTTCTACAAGATAACAGCCAGGCACTTGGTGACACGGCGTAGTTGGGACAGCGTTCCCATTGCGTCATTGGACGTAGCGTCGATGTTCCCATGAAAGGGAACGTCTCGGGTTACGAGTGTAACCCTTGTTCCCTGAGTAAGGGAACGAGACGCTACGTCGCATTGCCGTACCTCCTTCATGCCTGGAGCGCTCTTGCTTCAGACAATACTCAGAAGCTAGCGTTCTTTGTTCCGGGTATGCTTTATAGTTTCCTGATCCGTGTCGTCACCCGCCTCTGACGTCACGTCTTCTCATTGGTTGGATACAGAGGTGCTTCACGGACACAAAATGCAGAGGGTTCCCATTGTGTCATTGGATGTAGCGTCTCGTTCCCTTATTCAGGGAACAAGGGTTACACTCGTAACCCGAGACGTTTTGAATATAACATGAGCCAATGAGAGCGCAGAATGTGGCGCACCGGAGAAATTGGTTTCCGGTGTTATGAAATATTCGGTGTCTGAGATTTTCGGTGACACTGGGCGGAGCTTACATGAATATTCACAAGTTTCCTGTTTTGTCTTAAAGCGCCACTGAAAATTTTAGTGGACTGCCCTTGTAACGTGATTGTGTTTCCACGTCGAATTAATTTATGATTCTTTTTTATTAATAACTGTTTATGTATGCTCAATAGATTGTAGGTTCCCTTTCGATACTTCACTCGTACTGCATATGGGGGAAAAGTCTCCCTTTTTCCCCGCTACTGAAGCCTTTTTCAATAACACAGTGCAGCTGCATTGTCATTGGTTCACTCATTGCAAGTCGTTGAAACAATGATGGCGCGGCTTAGCTGCGCGGCCTATGGCGACAAAGCGCGCAAACTTTCCCTACGTGCCGTCGCCATTTATGGCTTAACCTGATGGAGATCAAAGATCAGGACAAGACGGCCTTCCTGGATGCACCCATCTCCCCGTCAGGACTCTTTGGACCAGCAGTGGAAGGGTTCACAGAGCGCTTTACGGCAGCACAGAAGTCTTCTCAAGCGATGAGACATTTCCTGCCCAAGCGTTCAAGCTCCGCGTCTGCTCCCAGCCACCCCAGGCCTGCGCCGGCTCAGCAGACGAAACCAGCTCCCTCTGCCTCACAAGCTGCACCACCCAAAGAGCACCGCCAGCGCTCGCGCTCCTCTAAGCGCACGGCTTTCCCAAGACGCCAGGGACCCCCGCCCAAGATTGTGCTGGACCCGGCGCCTCCTAAGTCGTCCTGATCGGCCAGAAAGGAAGAGGATCGGGGCATGTCTCACTGCGGCCGGACCACCCCGAAAGCTCGCTCATGCATACTCCCCTCTGCCTTTTTTTAACTCCGGGCACGGGACAAATGCAGTCTGCTGTAATAGGACCCACACATGCTGCGTCCTTAACAACCGCCGTTATCACGGCGACCAATTTTTTACACTCTCCTCAAAAGAGCTTATTTCCTCTTCCTCCCATATCGGTGTGCGACCCCCCTCTACGCAGGCCGCCATCCGATGTCATTCTACCCCTTGCTACCCGGGCCGAGGCTTGGCAGGCCATCCCCGGCGTATCAAGTTGGATTCTGAGAACCATAAGCCTAGGTTACTCGCTCCAGTTTGCCAGAAGACCCCCGCGCTTCGGCAGGGTTATTCAAACTACGGTACAGCCGGACGATGCTCACGTCCTCCGGGCCGAAGTTTTAACTCTTCTGAGGAAAGGGGCTATAGAAATAGTTCACCCTTCGCAGAGCGAGTCGGGCTTCTACAGCCGCTACTTTCTGGTTCCAAAGAAAGACGGCGGTCTCAGACCCATTCTGGACCTCAGACTTCTGAATCTTTCCCTCATGAAGCGAAAGTTCAGAGTGCTAACGCTGAAGCAGATCCTCGCACAAGTATGTCACGGTGACTGGTTCTGCTCGCTGGACCTGAAAGATGCTTACTTTCACATCCAGATAGCCCCCCAGCACAGGCGATTCTTGAGATTCGCGTTTGAGGGTGTGGCTTACCAATATACGGTCCTTCCCTTCGGGTTGTCTCTAGCTCCTCGCACTTTCACGAAGTGCATGAACGCGGCACTTTCCCCTCGGAGGCAGATGGGTATACGGGTTCTAAACTACCTCGACGACTGGCTCATTCTGGCCAGCTCGCGAACAGAGCTGGAGCACCACAGATCCGTGCTCCTCAGCCACTTGCAGTGTCTGGGTCTCAGGGTCAATTTAGCCAAGAGCTCACTGCTTCCCACTCAACGTATCTCGTTCCTGGGTGCAGTCCTCGACTCAGTTCGTATGACGGCAGTAGTCTCGTCAGAGCGCGCTCTGACCATTCAACAGCTCGCGGCTTCCATCAAGAACAAAGCCTACCTCCCTCTGAAGCTGTTCCAGAGGTTGCTAGGGCTGATGGCTTCCGCCTCCCCTGTGCTGCAGCTCGGCCTGCTTCGTATGCGGCCTCTTCAGTACTGGCTGAAAATTCGGGTCCCTCCTCACGCCTGGCGACACGGCCGCTTGCGTCTCAAGGTCAATCAGGCCTGTGTAGCAGCCCTGAAGCCCTGGACGAACCCCTCTTGGTTCAGTCTAGGAGTACCCCTGCAGGCGGTATCACGAAGAACGGTGCTTTCAACGGACGCGTCCAACCTGGGTCCAACCTAATGTCTAAAGCATATAGAAAGAATAAACTCATTGATTTCACTTACAACTTATAATCTGCATGTATAATAAACCATAGTAAACTTTATTTACATCTCTTGACAAAAAGGTTTTTGCAGGTTTTAATTAAATAGTCACAATAAGCTTGCATGGTATTGTCAACTCACTCAGAAGACTCCTTGGTAATCCTCGGCAAACTTCGACATCTAGTGGAACTGGCTCAATCGTTTTTTTTTTTTTTTTGAGTCGGACATGCATCAGCCCAGAACTAAAGTTTGATTCAGTTCGATTAGTGAACCGGCTCAACCGGTTACTTCCTATGAACCTGTTTCAACCGGCTCAAAAGAACGATTCGTTCAAGAACCGAACATCACTAGTTTGTTCCCTTGGTAACCCTGATTTAGTTCCTCAGTCCCAGCTGTGTCCTGTTAATTAGCCTTGTTTGCCCCTCTGTTTGCCCTGTATATATTCCCTGTGTTCTCCCTCAGTCTTTGT
Source organism: Megalobrama amblycephala (assembly GCF_018812025.1). Classification (NCBI taxonomy): domain Eukaryota; kingdom Metazoa; phylum Chordata; class Actinopteri; order Cypriniformes; family Xenocyprididae; genus Megalobrama; species Megalobrama amblycephala. Next base: position 3,491,870 of record NC_063046.1, on the reverse strand, counting down.
CGGTTCTCGTCAGTATGTTACATCATTGCAATACGTCTATGTAATATGTAGTCTATGTAGTATGTAGTTTATACTGTGATTTGGTGATGTAAAGCCTTTCTTTTAACCCTGTCAGTAAAACTACTGGACTCTGAATGTATATGGTCCTGATCTCTCTTCTGTCTTTTGCATTCAGAGGGTGTTTTACATGAGCGGCTCATGCTTCACTGCTCTGAATGTGTTTATAGCTCTATGAACTGAACATGACATGATCAAGAGCTCTTCTTCATCAACCAACAAACATGACTTTCAGCATCATATTTGTCTTGACACTGGCAGTGGTTTGTCAAGGTTTGAATAATGGGTAACACTTTATAATAACTGTATGCTATGAAGCATTAGTTAAGCATTAGTAAATAGTTAATTCATAACTTATAAAGCATTAATAGACATTAGTGAGCAGTTTATAAATACAGCTATAAATGCTTTATTCTTGATTTATAAGCATATCTATAATGTGTTTAATAATTGTATTTTCATACTTTATTAATAATCAATTTATCATTTCTAAATTAAGTATTACATTATTTACAAACCAGTTATTTGGGAGTTTTCAGTGGTTCATAAAATCATTTAGGAAGTGTAAGAAAATGATTAATAAACTACTTTAACATTAATTTATACATCGTATTATTTAGACATATAGTGTAATTGTTACGAATGGAGACTCAGGCTGGAGATCCAAGTGCAGCGTTTTATTTACAGTGAGAATGGTCGTACAGGCAGAGTCAATCAGGAACAAACAGGAGCAGCAAAGGACAGGCAGGGTCGTAGTCAGGGTACAGGCGGTAGGTCAAAAGGCAGGCAGATATCACTCACAGAACAGTATACGAGGCAAGGATCAGGACAGGCAGCAACGGGTCAATAAACAGGAACAGACAAGGTCGAGAACAGACAGGCAAACAGGGAATAAACGCTCAGAAATTGCAACAGTGTTAACAATACTTTGCGGTGAGGTGGTGTGAGTGGAAGTCCTTTATAGTCCTGATAATGAGCTGCAGCTGGGTGTGGTGCTTAGTGATAGTGTGCTAGGCTGTATGTGGCAACAGGTGATTGGTGTGGAGTGAACATGTGACTGGCAGAGAGGATTGTGGGAAGTGTAGTCCGGGAACTGACAGGAACATGACAGGAACAGATGGTGATCGTTACAGTAATAGTTACTTAGTGTGTTAATAAATGCTTTATTAACACATATTCCTACTGTAATTCATGATTAATTCAAGTAATTATAAAACGTTTAGAAGTGGTTAGGTAACTATTTTTGTGAGCTCATCTACAGTGAGCACTATTTATGCCTCGTGAAGCTTTACAAAGGAGATTTAAAGGTTCAGTGATCTTCTGCTCTGCTGTTCTCTAATGTTTTAAAGTTAGTACTGAGTTTTGACACTAGGAATATGTGCTAATAAAGCCTTTAATAACACACTAAGTAACTAATACTAAATGTCTAAATAATAAGATGCATAAATGTACATTTAAATATTTTATTAATCATTTAGTTACACTTCCTAAATTATATTATGAACCACTGAAAACTCCTAAATAACTGGTTTGTGAATAATGTAATACATAATTTAGAAATGACAAATTGATCATTAATAAAGTATGAAAATGCAATTATTAAACACATTATAGATATGCTTATAAATCAAGAACAAAGCATTTACAGCTCTATTTATAAACGGCGTACAAATGTTTTTTAATGTTTTATAAATGATGAATTGACTATTTACTAATGCTCAACTAATGCTTCATAGCGTGAGTCCAGTGTTCACACAGTGGTCCAGTGTTCACACAGTGATAAAGAGTGGTACAAAAACCTCGGTCAGTCAGACGTCACAGTGATGCACTGATACAGCTGAGAGATACTGCAGCTGCTGATGGAGGATCACAAACAACACAATGGTGTATCAAACACAAATTAGCATCAAACAAACAATATAGTTCTTATTCACAGTGATTAAAAAATATTATTAAATGAAAAGATTGAAAAAATGATTGCACAACCACCAAATAGATGATAATATGCACTATGCATCTAAACAGGCATTAAACAAAAGAAGAAGAATTAGTATGGCACACTTTTTCTTAGCGTCCATTCTTAGCTCGTTGATTCGTCGCTCTGTTGAGAAAGTCTGGTTTGTTAACTGTAATCATACTTCAGGTTGGCTGAACTTACTCCCGGATGCATTTTTTGGAACCAGCAAACCTCAAGTTAGCAAGGATTGGGTTAATCAACAGAGTTCAGAGAATGTTTGATGGTAAGATAACCGTGCTTTTTGGAATACTGGTATCAGTGCAATCCCTGCATTGCCTGACTTGGCAATCTGAGTATATTTCAGAGTTTGATGAAATGCTTGAAGTGTCTTGTCTGAGTATCTTTCTGTTAAACCCCTGCATTGTGTCCAGACCCTGTCTCTCTCTTTGTTTGTTACAGTAACAACCAAAAGTTCCCTTTTATCCATTAAAAACATTCATTCCCTTAGGTTTTTACTGAGTTTAATACCCAATCACTTATGTTGCACGTATGTTGTAGCCTACCTAGCGCAGCTGCTGGGGTTGGTTACACAAACAATCTCTGAAATAACTATTTAGTTATCGTTCTCAAGTACAAACAACTGATTTGCCCAACACTGAATAAAATAACAGTAACAGATGTTCTCAGACAGTTGACTACAGTAGTAATGTCAGTGTACTTATACATCTATGACCTACATTTGATTGGTGAAAGTTAATTAACTAAAACTGCAAATTTACAAAGTGTCATTGTAAACTGTGAACAACTAAGTTTTAATTTCACTAAAAAGCTGCATTATTACCTCATCAGCTCTTTGAGTGAATAAATGACGACTGGTCAATTGTGGTTTATTGAATCCACTTGCTGGGCAGAACATAAACTGCTTAACCACTACTTAAGTACCAGACAGACACTCACACACACAAAAATGAGGCTTTAAAAATGCGTTGAGTGGAATGAATGTGTCAAGTAAGTGGTAATCTATCGCGGACAGCTCCTGCTTTTTATCATGTCCAGATGGTTTTGTAGTAATGGCGAAACAAAAGTTCAGTGGCCTTTGACAATACATCAGAGGCTGACTAGGTAAGATTATGGACTTCTGAACACATTGTTGACCAATTAGTAGTTTTTCTTTAGTTGTGAAGAAAGATTTGCAGTTTAAGGAAAAATAAATCTTGTTTTTGTATTTATAACAAGATGTGATTATATTGTAAGATAATTAGGCTACACTACAGTATGTCTCTGTTCCGTAAGCATGGCTGCTGGACACAAATGCTGCCTAGTAAAATATATATATATACATTCGTTTGTGTGAGTTGGTTGATCAATCATTCAAACAGAAATTTAAACATATTCCAGACAAATCACCAAAAATCAAACAGTTGGTTCATTGTTTGAATGCCTTTATTTGGTAACTATCCCATTAGAGTAACTGGTTTGATTTGGTTATCCCATTCCTCAATCAACAACAAAAAATAATAAACAAGTTAGCAATAATGTGACTAAATGTGTAGTGACCATGTTTTGTTAAAATAATTCAGAATATAGTCGGTACTCTCAGCAGAGAAACAAGTGATATAATAAGAGAACTACACAGACTTGGAGCCATGCAGATATGTAATAGATTTTTAAAATGCGCATAAACAATAAATCACACAACTGAATTAGATGAGACTTAAAACATCCTTGGTTCCTTTAAGACAACATCAGGGGACCGATGGAGATGGAAGCAGTGTCATAGAATTCCACAGACCTGCGCTCTCTCATGTGATGTTCAGAGTCACAGTGCTGAAAGAGATTAAAAAGTGATACGTTAGAGAAAACTGTCATATCCATCATATCCGTGCAAGCTGTTTAAAATTCATCAATGACTTGGAACGTCTTTCAACCAATCATTTTATTCTAGCTTCATGCATTCTTTTTTTAACCAGTATTTCAATGTGTAAAGTTTCATTAAAAAAGCAAAATTTTGAACAAAAAGCTGAGAAAATCATTTATCAAAGACTACATCGGGATCAGAATCAGAACAACAATCAAAACATAGATCGTGCAGATTATTGCACCTTTTCATGGGCTCAAGATTTCATTGTTACATACAGAAGGGGACGGAGACACAGGTATAGTTTAGATGTATTTATTAAACAACCAGAGATGAATGGCAGAGTGCAGGAATAGTTTGTGACTGGAGATGAATACTGGAACTGATACTTGTTGTTTTTCCCAGGGATCGTGGATGCAGGCAGACGTGGAGCAGACGAGACAATTTGACACTCACAGGAGACGAGGAGACATTAGGAATCACAGAGAATGCTGGAGACAGGCGAGTAATCGTTATAAGAAGTCCTTGAGGTAAGTATAGCATGTAGGTATGCGTTAACGAGACCGGACAGCAACTGTGTGCTCTGGAGTGTCTTTTATGCTGCTGTGGTGATGGGTGCTGATGAGTGTCAGGTGTGCCTTGTTAATACTCAGGAGAGAGAGTGCGCGTTGTGATTGGATGTGTGTAGAGCCTGGCGTTTCTGTGACATTACCCTGATGTCGTGGTGGTCGACCTCTGCCGCGTGGAGCTGGCCTGTTAGGATGTCTGGCATGGAAGACATCGAGAGGACTTGGATCGACCCTCTCGCTCTCCCGGAACCAGTAATCCACTGCTGGGACGTCTGATGGTTCCTCATCCCAGGGGAACAGTGGGGGTTGGAAGGGAATGAGTTCAGTGGTGGGTTGACGGAGGGAGTTCTGTGTGTACTCGGACCAACCCAGAAACTGGTTCCAGCAGTCCTGGTGGCCATGACAGAAGGTACGCAGGAAACGGCCGATCTACTGAATCTCCCTCTCCGTCTGCCAGTACGTCTGGGGGTGGTATCCAGAGAAGAGGCTTATGGTCACACCTAGGAGTTTGAAGAAGTATTTCCACACTTTTGATGTGAATTGTGATCCGTAGTCAGATATGATATCTTTAGGCAGTCCATAGTATCTGAAAACATGGTTGAATAGAAGCTCAGCGGTATCCATTGCTGTTGGAAGTCCAAGTAGGGGAATAAGTCAACAGGACTTGGAGAATCGATCTACTATCACTAGTACACAGGTACATCCGTTGGAGACTGGGAGATCCTTTATAAAAAACACTCCTAGGTTTGACCAGGGGCAGTTTGAAACGGGCAGAGGTTGGAGTTTCCCAGAGGAAAATGAGATGGCACATTCCCTGCACCCCTGCACGTACCTTCTGACGTCGGATGCGATATTGGGCCACCAGAGGCACTGTTTCAACAGCGAGAGGGTACCATTGACCCCTGGGTGGCCAGTGCCCAGTGAAGTATGTGACGAGTGGATGAGAGGAGTGCGCTGTGTCCGTGGAATGTACTCCATCCCCTGGGGGCAACCCGGCAGGGTGTTGGTGGAGGCATTCGACTCGGGGGGCGTTTCTTCGGACCAGGTAATGGGACTGACAAAGTTTCTCGGGGATGATGGACTCTGGATCATCGATGCTTTCTTCGGGACCATGAATACGAGACAGAGCATCAGCTTTTACATTCTTTGACCCAGGATGGTAGGAAATGGTAAAGTTGAATCTTGTGAAGAATAGAGCCCATCTTGCTTGGCAGGGATTCAGTCTTTTAGCATCCCGTAAGTACTCCAGGTTTTTATGGTCTGTTAGAACCGTGAAGGGATGTTTTGCTCCCTCGAGCCAATGCCTCCACTCCTCCAGGGCGAGCTTGATGGCCAGAAGCTCCCGGTTGCCGATAACGTACTTAACCTCCGCCGGGTTGAGCTTGCGGGAGAAGCCGGCACATGGATGGAGCTTACGGGGATTCCCATGCTGCTGGGATAAGACCGCTCCTACTCCTGTAGTTGAGGCGTCCACCTCGACAACGAAAGGGAGATCTGGATCTGGATGGGCCAGGAGGGGAGCGGTTGTGAACGCGGCCTTGAGGGCTTCAAATGCTTGGGTTGTGGCTGGAGTCCAGGACAGAGACTTGGGCTTGTTTCTCAGAAGATTTGTCAACGGGCTGGTGATGGAATTGTAACTTCGGATGAATCTGCGGTATAAATTTGCAAAACCCAGGAATCTTTGTAGCTCTTTAACAGATGTAGTAGTAGGCCAGTCTTTAACAGCGGTGACCTTCCTCTTGTCCATGCAAATGCCACTGTGATCGATGACATAACCCAGGAACTGCACTGAGGGCTGATGGAACGTGCATTTCTCGGCTTTGAGATAGAGATGGTATGTACGAGATAGAGATGAGGTTGTACGTGCTTCGGAGGTCCAACTTGGTGAACACAGTGGCGCCGCATAGATGTTCCAGCACTGATGGGACAAGAGGAAGTGGATAGCAGAATTTAATGGTGATTTTATTTAAAGCTCTGTAGTTGATGCAGGGCTGCAAGCCTCTGTCCTTCACCACAAAGAAAAAGCTTGAAGCAGCAGGGGAAGTAGACGGGCATATGTAGCCTTTTGACAGAGCTTCATTTCTGTATTCCTCCATGGCCTTCTCCTCCAGGATGGAGAGGGGGTAAATTTTCCCTCTGGGCACTGGCTCACCGTGGATGAGGTTGATTGCACAGTCCCATGGCCGGTAAGGAGGCAGCTTGGAGGCATCTTGAGGACAGAAGACAGCTGAAGTAGGAGTAACACGCAGGGATGTCCGTTGAACATTTCTCGAGTGGACTTTCCACAGAAGTAGCACAGACTTGGACTCGGTCTTCTGTTACATACTGAAGGGGACGGAGACACAGGTATAGTTTAGATGTATTTATTAAACAACCAGAGATGAATGGCAGAGTGCAGGTGAGTGAACAGCAGGAATAGTTTGTGACTGGAGATGAATACTGGAAATGATACTCGTCGTCGTTTTTCCCAGGGATCGTGGATGCAGGCAGATGTGGAGCAGATGAGACACTTTGACACTCACAGGAGACAAGAAGACACTAGGAATCACAGAGAACGCTGGAGACAGGCGAGTAATCGTTAGAAGAAGTCCTTGAGGTAAGTATAGCATGTAGGTATGCGTTAACGAGACCGTACAGTGACTGTGTGCTCTGGAGTGTCTTTTATGCTGCTGTGGTGATTGGTGCTGATGAGTGTCAGGTGTGGCTTGTTAATACTCAGGAAGGGTGTGTGTTGTGATTGGATGTGTGTAGAGCCTGGTGTGTCTGTGACATTCATTCAATAACATTAAAAAGCTTTGATTTATTTGCTGATTAATGCTAGATGATTGTGTTACTTTGCATGTACGTGATCAATGCTTTTTGTTTCTTCTTTGCATGTGTTTTGATCCGGAGGTCCCGTGCTGGTTCAAAAAGATGCATGATAGTGCTCTCTACCATATAACAGTGAAAACACGTATAGCCAGAAAATTCTGTCAATTGAATGCAAGCATTGTGTAATGAATAATGGAAAATCTTGTCAAATGTATTGAAAATTGAGTTAAGTTGTTATGTGTTAAGTTTGTGTGTTAAAGTTCTATAAATAAATAAATAAAAAGACTAGCATTAGGTCCTAAACCGCCCTCAGACCCCAGAGAGTTAAATGCCTTCATAGACTTGCTCAATATTATCTGTCTGAACTGCTGCACAAGTATTCACCTCATCGCTCTCTAAGGTCATCTGACTAATTACTCTACCAATTATTAATTACTAATTGTGCAATGACTGATGTATGCCATTTGGAAATGTTATATTTGTGTTTTATGGATGAAGTGTAACTGCATGGTGGACTGTTGTGTGTTGAGTGTTTTTGTTTGTGTTGTTTGTGTTTGTCTAGACAAATTTCTACTAAGGCAGACAATAAAAGATAAAACTAGGCCCATATACCCTGTATGTATGTCGGTTTCTTAAAGGGATAGTTCACGCAAAAATGAAAACTCTATCAGCATTTGCTCACCCTCAAGTTGTTCTAAATCTGTAAAATTTCTTTGTTCTGTTGAACACAAAGGAAGATATTTTGAAGAAAGTTTGTATCCAGGCCACTTTGGGGCACCATTGTATGGAAGCCCGTTTCCGCCACAGTTGAGTAAAAAAAATACTCATAATAATGAGAAAGTTACTCGTAATAATGACTTACCATCTCATAATAATGAGAAAGTTTATCGTAATAATGACTTAAAGGTGCCCTCGAATGAAAAATTGAATTTATCTTGCCATAGTTAAATAACAAGAGTTCAGTACATGGAAATGACATACAGTGAGTCTCAAACTCCATTGTTTCCTCCTTCTTATATAAATCTCATTTGTTTAAAAGACCTCCGAAGAACAGGCGAATCTCAACATAACACCGACTGTTACGTAACAGTCGGTGTGCACGCCCCCAATATTTGCATATGCCAGCCCACGGTCCCAACATTATCATTATGAAAGGCATTAGACAAGGGCAAAACGTCTGGATCAATGTCTGAATCAACAGACTAGGTAAGCAAGCAAGGACAACAGCGAAAAATGGCAGATGGAGCAATAATAACTGACATGATCCATGATAACATGATATTTTTAGTGATATTTGTAAATTGTCTTTCTAAATGTTTCGTTAGCATGTTGCACTTGGCCAGTCATAAACCTTCATTCCAGCGATATTCCTACAGAAAACACCTTTTAGGATGTTTATGACTCATTAGAATGTATGCAAAAGACAGCTTTCTAGGTGAAGCGTTCTTTAACAGAGTTGTATATATAGGGCATAACCTGATATTGCTGAGTTCAACATGATCCTGGGTCAACATTTTTGTTGATCCTGGAACAACATTCAAATCAACCAATCAGATTTGAGGGACAAGTTTACAGATTATGTCAAGTTTAGGCAAAAAATCATGAATTGATGCTTCTACATCAGACTAGAATGTTGTTCCAGGATCAACAAAATATGTTGACCCAGCAGGAACGCATCTAACTCAGCAATATCAGGACGTGCGATATATAGCTGTGTGCTGTCTTCATCATTTCTCTATCTGTTTGAAATCGTCTCAGGTTACGCATGTAACCATGGTTCCCTGAGAACAAGGAACATGACTGCGCTGATTGCGCTATGGGGAACATCACTTGTGACTCGTGTTCGAAATGCCAAAATCACAACACTCCAATCCTATTGGCCGGCAACAGCCTATCACGTCAAACGGCGCGAACCGTGACGTATAAAGGGAGCGCCTAGGGAAGCAGCCAACATCTTTTCATCTTTGAGGGACTGTTCAGCAGGCATCCCGAAGCATGGCAGGAAAGCGCAGAGTCTCGTTCCCTGTTCTCAGGGAACCATGGTTACATGCGTAACCTGAGACGTTCCCTTTCGAAAGGGAACTTCAACTCTGCGCTGATTGCGCTATGGGGAACGATATACCCACGCCACCATGCTAGAGGAGAATGCATGCCCAAAATGTCTGGGCAAACGTCTGGCAGTTCCAGGGAAAAACTGGGAGCAATTCTCCAAGGCTGTCAGTGACAGCATTCCCTACAGCCAACAGCCCAAGTTGAGCCTAAAAAGAGACCCGCCTGCCAAGGCTGCTCGAGCATCTGGGACCAACGAACCAAAGAAAGTGGTCCCTCTAAGGGAATGTGGCCAAGAGTCCAAAAGAAATCCTGGCCAGTCACTAGGGGGGGAAACAAAATCACCCCCAACGCCACCAAGGAGGCCTTACTAATCTAGCGAAAGCCAAACGTAGCCTGGCCAACCTTGTCTGATACACAGAATCTCCAAGCGCAAACTCCAAAGAGGAGAGCAGGAAAGAGCGACTGCGAAAAGGCAGTAAGCAACTCAAACCCACATGCAGAGATGGGCATCCTGGAGAGCGGACCTCAGCTGAGCGCTAAAAACCCTCGTATGAGGGGAGTACAACCACTCATCCTAGGATCTACTCAGCTTCTAATAAAGGCGCTGAGGAGGCTGTGCGCTAGAAAAAAACCTGGTACAGGGGAGCACAAACCAGCCTGGGGCCAGTCTGAACGGGAAACTTCACAGAAGTCTACAACCAATGACCAGCTTAGGGAGCTAAGCACAATTACACAGTCAACCCAAAGGAAAGTACGAAGCTCAACCTAACAGACAGACCATACTGTAGGCACATAGCCATGGAGGCCGACCAGAAGGGGCCTACAACATAACTAAAGTTCTTATAAACGAACTAATATCACAACAAGAACCCAATCCATAAGGTAGTATTCAGGATGGCCCATAAGGCCATTCGACTGAAAACATAGCATGCTAAGCGCATGACCAACCAGATGATTAGGTAGCTGTGAGTGCCCACGGAATAGCCCGTCCAACACAATCCAACGAGCAGTGTACTCTGTAAAAGCACCTTTCTACTCTTTAAGCAAGAGGAGTACAGTGTACGCCATCACGCGCTAAAGAAGGCCCCATGGGCCTATAACCTCAGCAGACACGTGGCATCAGCTCGTGGCAGTGTTATCAAGCTCCAGGCAGAACAAACCAACTACGGAGGAGGTTAATGAGTCAGCCGGAGCCCTGGCCAGCCAGCGACAAAATTCCCTTCACTGTTTCTTGTCGAAAGAAACGCAAAAGGTACATGCCAGCATGTTCCCAAAGGAGGCCCCGAGGGCCTACCCGTTACATGCAGCGTCAGCTAGCGGCCATTTAAGAGATGGGCATCCTGGAGAGCAGAACTCAGCTAAGCGCTATAAACCCTCGTATTGAGGGGAGTAAAATCCGCTCTTCCTAGGATCTACTCAGTGGCTGATAAAGCACTGAGGAGGCTGTGCGCTAGAAAAACCCTGGTACAGGGGAGCACAAACCAGCCTGGGGCCAGTCTGAATGGGAGACTTCACAGAAGTCTACAACCAATGACCAGCTTAGGGAGCTAAGCACAATTACACAGTCAACCCAAAAGGGAAGTACGAAGCTCAACCTAACAGACAGACCGTACTGTGGGCACATAGTCATGGAGGCCGGAACAAAGGGCCTACAACATAACTGAACTAAGCATTCCACAGAAACTCAACAAATGAGGCGATATTCCAGGATAGCCCGTAAGGCCAAGCACCTGAAACATAGCATGCTGGAAGCATGACCACCAAGTAATTAAGTAGCTGTGAGTGCCCACGAAAACAGCCCATCCAACACAATCCAATGAGCAGTGTACTCTGTAAAAGCACCTTTCTACTCTTTAAGCAAGAGGAGTACAGCATATGCCATCACGCGCTAAAGAAGGCCCCATGGGCCTATAACCTCAGCAGACACGTGGCATCAGCTCGTGGCAGTGTTATCCTTAAGGAAGCAAATGCACTCGGAAATGTACACAGTAAAAGCACCTTTTACTTTCCAAGCGAGAGGAGTACAAAGCCAAACTCCAGCGTGATAGCAAAGGAGGCCTGTGAAAGCCTACGACTCGTGAAACAAAGCGTCAGCTAGTGCAATCACAATTCACCCATGGTGAAGAGACATACAAAAAACCCACAAAAAGCCTGTGCCAACATGCAAACCGAAAGGAGGCCCTGATGAGGGCCTACAAACTCCATGAACACATGGCAACAACCAGTGGTAACTTATGACAAATGCCAGCCAACAGGCCAGTACTTGAAAGACCCATAGGTAGGAGAAGTACACACTACGCCACAGAACTCAACGAAAAGCCTGAACTAAGGCTTATTCGTACGGAGGGGGTGTGGCCAATGGTGGCATGTGTCATAAGACATGACTCAACCATGGAAAGAATCTAGATATAACCAACCCAGCTGGGCTAACACAGAGGCTACAAAGGAGGCTTGGTAAGGCCTACTACTTTTAAGCACCATGTGGCGCCAGCCTGTGGTCATAACAGGGCCAATGCTCAAAAGGGGACCAGTTCTAGACTCTACATGATAACTGTGGGGAACTAGCTACACAACCTGAGCTGAAGCCTACACATTCCAACAGGCAATGTACATATAAATATGCTATCATGGTCTAAGGAAGGCCTATAAGGCCTAACACCTCAAATAACGTGAGCATAAGCCTGAGGCAGTGCTAAAAGCGTGAGCAAACTAGTGATCATAAACCAACAGCGCCCAAAACAAGCTGCATTAAAGAGAGGCTATAATAAAGAACCAACAATCTAACAGCAAGTGTAAAACAGCTGCTGTGGTCATGATCGACTGGGGAAGTCGAGAACATACTATTCTAACCAGAATAGGACTCTCTACACTCACCCTGAGTGTGCAATCCAACAGGTGATGCACTCAGTGAAACACAAACCCTAACCGGGGAGTACAACAAAACACCACGTTCATAGACAGAGGCTAGACACAGCCTGCTATCACAGAAACAGGTGTTAACCTGTGGCAGCACTAGAGTAAGCTCACATAAATATATAGGGCTAAAGTCTGAGAACCCCAAAGCAAAAATGCTTTGAACACACATGCCATCCTTACAAGGATAAATGTTTCCCACAGGACAAATCTTGACATTTGTACTGAACCCAAGAAAAATGGAAGCTACAAAGCTTAGCACCGTTAAATCAAACTTGATAATACAAGGGGGTTCACGTGAAAACAAAGCATGAAGGGTTCTGAACAGTGAGGCCTAGCGTAACGCACAACTTATCTCCTCAGAGATAAGGGCCTGCCACCTGAGACAAACAGCACCAGGAAGGCTAATAGCAACCTAAACCTTAGCTGTTGATCTGACTAAAGCACCTACATACAAAAATATGAAGGAGAATATGGGCAAAAACAGCCACCAACTCCCTCAGGAGGAGGCCAGAACTAGGAACTATACAACCACAAGTGGATAGTAAATAACAGGGGAATGTAAACAAACAAACACCTAACCTAGCTCCAGCCTAGCTGCTAGCTAAGGCCTACTGGGCCAAGCAAAGCTTGGGCTTCATCTTGAAACCTTCAAATATGAGGAGAAAATGAAGCACTGCAAGCAAACAGTGTCAGGCGGCCGATAAGCCGTCCTGCACACAAATAACTGAAGCACGAGAGCCAACTCAAACCAAACTAAAGTATTAGCTGAGAAGCTACTCTAACATAGGAGGCTACAAAATAGCAGCCATAAAGCGGCCTGCATGTTTTGAAAACTAGCCAACCTAATGCTACTGTTATTTTGTCCAAAAAAGCCCCCTCTAACTTTACTGACTACATGCTCAGGAAAGCTATACAGGAGAAACAAAGTCCACATTTTATAAACATAAAAATATGGACCCAGCTTACCTTCCTGCGGCTCATAGAACAAAGATATTCCCTCCTTATTTAAAGCATGAAGGAGGAAGAAATCAATATATATATATATATATATATATATATATATATATATATATATATATATATATATATATATATTTTTTTTTTTTTTTTTTTTTTTTTTTTTTTATGGGAGGTGAAAGAAGAGGAGAGGGCAGATATAAATCACTCACGGCAGCTGCAGCCTGCCGAAAAGCGCGTCCAAAAACACAGCGGCTCACACACCCAGCAGCCAGAGGAGCGGTCATAGCACACACAGGGCTACAAACACAGATGCAGACACCTCCTCCCTCGGAAAGAGTGTCAAACGAGAACAGAGCGTCCGAACAGAAGAGTCGCTCGCAGTGAATAATAGACAAACACACATAGACGCCACCCTCAAGCATCGTCTATGCGAAATTTCCTACCGGAGTTTGTGAAACAATGGCACGAACAAAAACAGTCCCGAAAAGACGAAAGGATGTTGGCTGCTTCCCTAGGCGCTCCCTTTATACGTCACGGTTCGCGCCGTTTGACGTGATAGGCTGTCGCCGGCCAATAGGATTGGAGTGTTGTGATTTTGGCATTTCGAACACGAGTCACGAGTGACGTTCCCCATAGTGCAATCAGCGCAGAGTTGAAGTTCCCTTTCGAAAGGGAACCATGGATCACCACTCTGTTTCTGCTTGTTCATACACAAAGATACAAATGAATGTTACAAATGAAGACTATCCCGTCTCATATAGGCTACTAAGATAATTTATCAATAATGTTATTTATTTAATAATATTATAGATTACACTTTTGCAGAACGTGCCATGGTTGCAGAGTTCTCGCATTTGACCAGCGGATGTCACTAGCGTGTCACTGCTCTGCTGCCTTGTGTATGCATAGTTTCTCATTATTACGAGTAAGTTTCTCATTATTATGAGATGTTAAGTCATTATTACGAGAAACTTGCTCGTTATTATGATAAACTAAGTCATTATTACGAGAAATTTTCTCATTATTATGAGATACTAAGTCATTATTACGAGAAAGTTTCTCATTATTATGAGAAACTAAGTCATCATTACGAGAAAATAACTCATAATTACGAGACATTTTCTCATTATTCTGACATACTAAGTCATTATTATGAGACACTTTCTTAATATAATGAGATACTAAATCATAATTATGAGTAACTTTCTCATTATTATGACTTACAGAATTATATTTTTTTTTACTCATCTGTGGCGGAAACGGGCTTCCATACCATTGAGTTCCAGAGTAGGAAAAATAACTACTAAGTGAATGGTGCCCCAAAACTGTTCAGTTTAACACATTCTTCAAAATATATTCCTTTGTTTTCAAAAGAACAAAGAAAATTATACCGATTTTGAACAACCAGAGGGTGAGTAAATGATAGAATTTTCATTTTTTTGGGTGAACTATCCCTTTAAAGGGGACCTATTATGCAAAATTCACTTTTGCCTGGTGTTTGGACATAAAATGTGTGTTGGCAGTGTGTGTACACAACCACCCTATAGTGATAAAAATCCAGCAACTAATTTTTTTTTAATCCCCATAAATCATAAGTAGTGTCTCAGAACAAGCCGTTTCCAGATCCCTGGCAGTGTGACGTCACAAAAGCCACAGGCCCCGCCCACAGTGTTGACTGACACTGAAGTTTGAACATAGACCCGCCCTGAGCAGGTTGTTTACAACGAGTCAGCCATTGCTGCACTGACGAGAATGTCTCCCAAGCGTTTTAGGTGTTCTGTAGCTGGATGGATTAATCCACAGAGCTCTCTCCATTTACTACCTAAATCTGAGCTGCTGAAAACGAGGTGGATTAACTTGGTTTTACAGGAAAATGCTCCCTCAGTTCTGTTGAAATTCGTTCATGTCTGCGCGAATCATTTCACACCGGACGAATATCAATACAAAGAGAAAAAACATTAGCATCTCTGTGCTAAAAATGTGCTACTCAAGGAGGATATACAAGTAAAAACTGTTCGTGATCCAGCTTACAGTCTCCAGAGTGATACTATACGGCAGTAATGAAGGTGAGAGCACTTTATTACAGTTCATCTGAGTTTATTTACGGATATAAAGTTTATTATGCACCACCCGGAAGGCAAAAGGTCTTTATTTGTTTACTGTTAGTTGTAACGAGTATTTCTGTGTAATTCGCAATGTTTGTTGGTGATAATAATACAAGGGAAAAGAGAGAGTTTATGGATAATATTTTAATGCACACTTGCAGTGTTTTATTAAGCTCTTACAGAGATTTTCTAGAGTGAAAACGGATGCTTCATCTTTTGCGTGAAGTACAATAAACGTCATAAAACTCATCTGTATAGTTTTGGCCATCATACGGACGGTACAACAGGCCTGTGCTTATATAGTGGATTAAAAACAAGAAGACAATATTATAACCGTAATTGAACTAAACTATACCTGTTCTATCTCCATGCAGCATATATTCGCAGTTTCTGACATTATAGTTCGTCCTGACTGAATCCTGTCACCGGAGAATCAGCTCGTGAAGCTCCGCCCTCTTAGGCCGATCGCAGCAGCTCATTTGCATTTAAAGGGACCGCACTGAAACGGCTCGTTTTGGCTCAAGCACTAAAAGTAGCAATTTTAACATGCTATAAAAACTTATCTGTGGGGTATTTTGAGCTAAAACTTCAGATACACACGCTGGGAACATCAGAGCCTAATTTTACATCTTGTTAAATAGGGCATAATAGGTCCCCTTTAAGTGAATTAAACAATTCATAACAACAGCAACTACAACAAACCTACTGTCACGATCACAGTCTGTTCCTGTTCACTCCGGACTCCATTTCCCATAATCCTCCCTGTCAGTCACATGCACTCACTCCACCAATCACCTGTTGCCACATACAGCCATGCACTCTCCACACTAATCACCACACCCAGCTGATACTCATTACCAGGACTATAAAGGACTCACACACACACCACTTCACCGCGAAGTCTTGATTCCTAGTGACAATTCTGAGCGTACCTTGTATCCTGTCTGCCTGTGTTTGATCTTGCCTGTTCCTGAGTATTGACCCGTTGCTGCCTGTCCTGACCCTTGCTTGTTATACTGTTCTGTGAGTGATATCCGCCTGCCTCGATCTACTGCCTGTGCCCTGACTACGATTCTGCCTAACCCTCTGCTGTACCTGTTTGCTCCTGATTTACCCTGCCTGTACGACCACGCTTACTTTAATAAAATGCTGCATTTGGATCTCTGCCTCAGTCCCGCTTCGTTACAGAAGACTTCGCCACCACCACGATCCAGCAGCTTTCCCGGAGAGCATATAAACGGTATGGACATTGCTCAATTATTGTTGTGGAGTACGCAGGGTACACGATCGCTAGAGGAATATGTGCAGGAATATTTGAACATTGCTTACCTCTCTGATCTACCGGACTGTGCTCTGATTGACTTCTTTTGTGATGGCGTCAACCAACCTCTCCAGAGTAGATTAAGACGAGAGGGACCGCGTTCATCACTCTGCGGCTTTATGGACTATGCATTGTTGACTGTTAGCTCTCCGTTTACTGTGGGTGTCGCGGAGGAATGCGACACCATGGTGAAGCCCGTAATGGCCGCCGCGCCAGGTAACACGCACAAAATGGCGGCTACCATCACAACAGCAACAGTTCATGTCCCCACTGATCGCCCAGAGCAACGTCACGTCGCCGCTGATCGCCCAGAGCAAAGTCACGTCGCTGCTGATCGCCCAGAGCAAAGTCACGTCGCTGCTGATCGCCCAGAGCAACGTCACGCCTTCGCCGATCGCCCAGAGCAACGTCACGCCTTCGCCGATCGCCCAGAGCAACGTCACGCCTTCGCTGATCGCCCAGAGCAACGTCACGCCTTCGCTGATCGCCCAGAGCAACCGTCACGCCTTCGCTGATCGCCCAGAGCAACCGTCACGCCTTCGCTGATCGCCCAGAGCACCGTCACGCCTTCGCTGATCGCCCAGAGCAACGTCACGCCTTCGCTGATCGCCCAGAGCAACGTCACGCCTTCGCTGATCGCCCAGAGCAACGTCACGCCTTCGCTGATCGCCCAGAGCAACGTCACGCCTTCGCTGATTGCCCAGAGCAAAGTCACATCGCCGCTGATCACCCAGAGTCACGTCACGTCTCTAGATCAGTCCGGGAGCAGAGAGGGTTGCGTTCCAGTATGGCTGATCCTCCACTGACTACGGTCCGAGCAGCTGGCATCCCCAAGTCCTCGCCGGCCGCTACGCTCTCAAGCCCGCCGGCCGCTACGCTCTCAAGCCCGCCGGCCGCTACGCTCTCAAGCCCGCCGGCCGCTACGCTCTCAAGCCCGCCGGCCGCTACGCTCTCAAGCCCGCCGGCTGCTTCGCTTTCAAGTTCATCTGTTTCAACGCTCTCAAGTTCATCTGTTTCAACGCTCTCAAGTTCATCTGTTTCAACGCTCTCAAGTCCGTCAGTTTCAACGCTCTCAAGTCCGTCAGTTTCAACGCTCTCAAGTCCGTCAGTTTCAACGCTCTCAAGTCCGTCAGTTTCAACGCTCTCAAGTCCGTCAGTTTCAACGCTCTCAAGTCCGTCAGTTTCAACGCTCTCAAGTTCACCGGTTGCTATGGACTCAAGCACTCTGGACGCGATGGACAAAATGGCTGCTTTGCCAGTGCCCGCGGGCAAGATGGCCGCCCCTGCGGTGCTGAAGGTTGTAGGGGGCGTTCCAGCCACTGAGTCCGCTCCAGAGACCGCTCCAGCTGGTGAACCATCGCCTCACTCTCAGAGGAGGAGAAGGAGGAGGAAGAAGAAGACGTCCTCCTCTCCTCAAGACGCAGACGTCCTTCAGGAGGGCGCTGTGGACCTGGAGACCACTCCAAAGGCCTCTCTTACTCCGCCCAAACTACTGACTCTGCCTGCGCCGCCCAGGCTCCTTGCCCTACCAGCGCCACCTGAGCTCCTCGCCCTGCCGGCGCCACCCGAGCTCCTCGCCCTGCCGGCGCCACCCGAGCTTCCAGCCCTGCCGGCGCCACCCGAGCTCCAGCCCTGCCGGCGCCACCCGAGCTCCAGCCCTGCCGGCGCCACCCAAGCTTCCAGCCCTGCCGGCGCCACCCAAGCTTCCAGCCCTGCCGGCGCCACCCAAGCTTCCAGCCCTGCCGGCGCCACCCAAGCTTCCAGCCCTGCCGGCGCCACCCAAGCTTCCAGCCCTGCCGGCGCCACCCAAGCTTCCAGCCCTGCCGGCTTCACCCATACGCCTGGCCCTGCCGGCGCCACCCGAACTCCTTACCCACGAACCTGCGACGGGTCCCGCTGAGTTCCCCAAGAACTTTTTGGGGGGGGGCGGTATACCTAGGGGTGGGGAGCTTGTGGGTGGGGACCCTGCTCAACCATGGCCATTAAGGGCCCCTGAACTACTATGGCCATTCATGGACTGTAGGCCACTAGGGCCATGTATAGACTCTGACCCGCTGGGGTCACCCATGGACTCTAACCTGCCGTGGCTGCCCAAGCCGCCTGACCTGCCGTGGCCGTCCGAGCCGCCTGACCTGCCGTGGCCGTCCGAGCCGCCTGACCTGCCGTGGCCGTCCGAGCCGCCTGACCTGCCGTGGCCGTCCGAGCCGCCTGACCTGCCGTGGCCGTCCGAGCCGCCTGACCTGCCGTGGCCGTCCGAGCCGCCTGACCTGCCGTGGCCGTCCGAGCCACCTGCCCGAACCACCCGACCTGCCGTGGTTGCCTGCCCGAACCACCCGACCTGCCGTGGCTGCCCAGGCCACCTGACCTGCCGTGGCCGCCCGAGCCACCTGACCCACCGTGGCTGCCTGTGTTCCTGGGGCTGCATTGGAGATCCCGTTCCCGGCTGCTGTTAGATCTCCAATGCACCCACCCCCCCCTCCCTAGCTGTTCCTTTACGTCGCGAGGACGCGCCTTCCGGGAGGGGGGCGTTATGTCACGATCACAGTCTGTTCCTGTTCACTCCGGACTCCATTTCCCATAATCCTCCCTGTCAGTCACATGCACTCACTCCACCAATCACCTGTTGCCACATACAGCCATGCACTCTCCACACTAATCACCACACCCAGCTGATACTCATTACCAGGACTATAAAGGACTCACACACACACCACTTCACCGCGAAGTCTTGATTCCTAGTGACAATTCTGAGCGTACCTTGTATCCTGTCTGCCTGTGTTTGATCTTGCCTGTTCCTGAGTATTGACCCGTTGCTGCCTGTCCTGACCCTTGCTTGTTATACTGTTCTGTGAGTGATATCCGCCTGCCTCGATCTACTGCCTGTGCCCTGACTACGATTCTGCCTAACCCTCTGCTGTACCTGTTTGCTCCTGATTTACCCTGCCTGTACGACCACGCTTACTTTAATAAAATGCTGCATTTGGATCTCTGCCTCAGTCCCGCTTCGTTACACCTACTCTAACCATGTTGAAATGATCAGAAACATTTAACTAGGTTTGAGAGGGATAGTAAACTCACAGTTGAGCAGTGATTTCCTGACAGAAGGCAAAGGTGAACAGTACAGTGCAGGTAAACCTTAGTGGAGTTTGCAGTGAAGACAAACATCCTGAAGGAGAAACGGCTGGATGTGGAGACTCCATTCTGCAGCAGCTCAACTGTGTCGTCATTTGGATTGGGACACCTGAGAATATCAGTAATGACATTTAAAAAGTCACTTTCTTAATCTTTAATAATACTGTGTGGAAAATAAATGCTGTATAAAAGAATTATGTCAACAAAATCACAGAAACAATATATTTGTGTTACATTTTTCAAGTTTATGACACATGTGTGCAGATTAAAATTCCGAATCACTAATTGGCATCAAATTTATAGTGGTATGAAAGTGGTGCTTTCAGAAATTCTGCACCCCAAATGTGATGATCATGTCTTGTAAATCATCACAAGTTTTATTCTTCTGGCTTTTAAGGCTTAGCACTGATTAAAACACAAGAAAAGTCTTACTCTCTGCTGATGAGGTCCCAGCGGATAGAGTGACGAGAATCATTCACAGGTGTCGCCCAAAATTTGTCAATCACTGTGGCAAACTGACGGCTGTCAACCCCCTCAACACGAACTTCCGTGAACATCTGCTGGTTTATCTCCACGTTCACACTTCCATTGAAGGGCTTGGAGAACTCAGCATCCTGATACAGAACCATCCTGACCTGATATCTCCCTTGACCAGCTGGAAGCTTCTTGTAGACAATGCTGTTGAAATAACAGTAGATACATTACATTTACGCATTTGGCAGACGCTTTAATCCAAAGCGACTTACATTGCATTATACTATACATTTAGTATACATTTGTATCTGAGTATGTGCAATCCCTGGGATCAAACCCATGACCTTGGTATTGCTAGTGCCATGCTCTAACCACTGAGTTACAGGAAAGCAAGTGTACACAGTGTATCAATTTAATGACAACTATTTTACAGATATTCAGTAGCATACAAGCTCTTGGTTTACAGAAAATTACCATATATAAAACCTTTTTTTTTTTTTTTCTACCTCTCTAGTGGATTGATTTCCTTATTTGAAGAAAGTGTTTGGTTTTGGGGGTATATACAGCTGAAA
Source organism: Megalobrama amblycephala (assembly GCF_018812025.1). Lineage (NCBI taxonomy): Eukaryota > Metazoa > Chordata > Actinopteri > Cypriniformes > Xenocyprididae > Megalobrama > Megalobrama amblycephala. The sequence goes on along the minus strand of NC_063046.1, from coordinate 3,471,086 downwards.
TTCAGCTTCAGAATTCTCATCCTGCTGATGGGACCTTTGGTCAAGTTCTGAGCTCCGAAAATAAAGTTCTCATAGATGAAGTGGGTGCCATTGGCCTGTGGACCAGATACATAATATTTTAACATTTTAGTTTGAATTAAATTCAAGATATTGTCTACAAGAAATTTTAAGATTTTTTTATTTCTTAAGAGCAGCTTGTATTAAATGCCAAACTCATCAGTCAGTTACAGGAAAAGTAAAATACAATGAAATTTGATTACAAAAAAGCTTGGTTGCACTCTTTCCTTAGTTTTACTTCAATGTTATTTAGTCAGTGACAAATTAAAATGTGAGAGCTGAGTGTGTTCAAATAGCATGTAGGCCTAACTCCTACCACAAGTTTTGTACCACAGGTGTGATCATTGTTGTCAAAATAGAACTCCACTCTGCCATTCCGGACTGTTCCTTTGCAGCTGGGGTCATTGAGGTGTAAGTTGTCAGCAGGAATACCAGCCTCAAAGAGCAGACAGCGAGACAGGGACATGGAACCAGAGCTGCTTTCACAAACCTCAGAAAAATCTGACATAAAAAAAAAGTAAGAACACCAAAGTAGCTTTAATAAAAAAAAAAATGTGATTAATTACTTAAAACTTAGATTTGAATTGTTGTTATGGAATGAGTCCAACCAAAAAAGTCTGGGTCAGGTCTTCGATGGCCCTCGTTACAGAAACAGCCGTAAAAGCCGTTTTTCTCTCCACACAGTTCAGCCTCAGTGCAGTTGAGCTCAGAACAGGGGTCACTCACATCTAAGAGGAGAACCGAAGAATGAATGAAACAGTGTAATGCCACACCAGCAGAGGGAGCCCTCACCTGAAATCTGACTGTGTGCTGCTCCCTCTGGTCACTTCCCGTTTGGCAGCCATTAAGCATGGCATGACCAAACGGCCTTGCGAAGTATTGCCAGTTCTACTGCTTTACTGAGCGTTTTGCATCTAATATCTGTTTACCTTGGGTGCTTCTCAATTCTTATTTGTGCATCCTCATTTCCTTTCCTCGCTTCCTTTCCTTGCATCTTAGCTCCACCCCCTTAAGAATGCGAGGGAAGGATGCAAGGAAAAGATGTGAGGATGGAGGAATTGAATCAAGTTAAATGTATCCTCGCTCCCTTTAGCGTCACTTCAAAGTGTCATCAGCTGCACTCGAGGGATCTACCCACATGTTGTTAAAGTTTGGTTATTTAAAAAAATTATAATAAATATTAATAAAGCAAGATGCCCCATTGAAATATATGAGATATGTTTATTTAAACTACAAAAGTAAAACATACATTTAAATTATTGTGACAGATATGGGGGAGGAAAATGTATACGTGTGTCAGGTTTCTCAACAAAAAAGACTTCCGCAAAGGATACACCTCTGTGTCCTCGCTCATGACTCCTCAGGAAGCCTCCTCACTCCTCGTTCCTCGCCTCCTCACGGTGCAATTAGAGAATTGATATGCACCCCTTGTGTTTGACTATCTTGCCTGCCTTTTCGACACCTGCCTTTGGATTACCCCTTTACCTGTTTGCCTTTTGGACTGTTATTGTGGTTTTGACACTTTGCTTGGCTTCACGCTCCTTTTTGGACTGTTCCTAATACACTTTAGCACATGGATTCCAACACGGCTTCTGCCTCCTCATTACAAGCAGCTGGAGCATTTATATGCTTACAGAAACATACCAGTACATACCGAGTTGGGAAAGTATTTTGACTCTGACAATTAATGTGTTCATTGCCTTTGCTATGACCAAACAAGTCTACTCAACACTAATACATGCATGCCATTAGTGAGCTTTACCGTACATTGTATACAATTGGAAAACTTTGTTGTGCAATTGAAAACATAAAAAAAATTAAATGCTCTAATGATACATTGTTTGTTTGGTTGTATTTTTGATGGTAACACACACAGTGGTAATAATAGTGGAGTTCCGTTCTCCTTAGCATCATTACCTCTGACTCCTGGCGAAGAAGCAGTCATGCTCAGTGTCGGTGTTGCTGAAGAAAAATAAAACAAACACAAAAATGCACAACATTGTTATGTTGTTGATGTTGATATGTCAGAGTGATTGTGATGCTTCAATCTGTTCAAACAAATCTTTAGGCATTGTTACAGGTTGTGAGAAAAGCAGATGTGGTTATAATTCAAAGGTGTATAATTACCTGTCTGTGGTTCTGCACTAGATGGTAGATATCCTATCACAGGAAAAGAGAAATGATTAGTGTCTGTTATAGTTCCAGAACGGATTTCTTCATTTGCATGGTCTTTCCCACATGCCAAGAAAGTCAATTACAAAGATGCCAAGCGTAAAGGGGGCTGTAACTTTACATACTTTACTTTACTTTACAACTTTACATAACTTTACAACTCAGTGTCTGACCTTGAGACCAGGCCAGTTCATGTAGCCTACGACACCAACACTTTAGATTACAGCCTGGAAAGTACTGTGTAATTACAACGTATTTACAGCATAACCTCCAGTAATTATAGTGTACCTATAAAGTAAGTATGTGTAAGTATAGGGGAACAATATGTAAAGTCAGGGGAATAAAGGGGTAACAACCAGGAAAATAACAAATTGATTATACTGTAAATATTTTAGAACTAAGGTTGTGACGACTCGTTACTCACAGTAGGATCCATTTGCAGGCTTTATTATAAAATGTAGTCAAACAGGCAGTGGTCAGAACCGGCAGATACAGTGACAGAGGGCAGACAAAGTCGTGGTCGTAAAACAAGCAGGAGATCAGGACAGGTGGAGAACAATCACAGGTCAAAACACAAAGCAAATAGTCCAGTAGGCAGGTAGCAGAGAATCGTAAATGGGTAAACAAACTGGGTCACAACAGGCAAAAACAGGAAATAACGCTCAGAATTGCACCGTATAGTAAACAAGACCTCACAACGAGGAGTGACGCAGGAACAGTTTATATAGACCTAACCAATGAGCTGCAGCTGGGTGGCGTGATCAGTACCAGGTATGGGGCTGATGGGAAATGTAGTGAATGTGCGAGTGTCAATATTCGGGTGAGGGCGCCCTCTGCTGGTCAGAGGAGGGGATCACGGAGTTCGTCCCTGTGACAAAGGTGTACGTATACTAGGAGAATAGCATAATGGCACCGATGTTCCTGGCATGCCGTCAGTCTCTGAGACTCTCAAGTCTGTTTGTACTATGGTTTTTTAACTGCCTTTTAAATCATGGCATATTTAATTCACCTGTTGTCTTAAGCCAAAGCGTCTTGGGCTAGTTTATGCAAACTCTGCTGAATATTGGACTTTTGGCAGATGGACAAACACATCAGTTAGTGCCGGATACTGGTGGGACTCCTCCGCAACTGTTGGCGTCTGTGCCGCCCTACCTTCGTCAGGTGCAATGTTTGCCGCCAGGAAAGAAACGATGGAAGCATAGAGGGAAAAGAGGTGGTTTCACGGTTAAACTTAAACTTGCCCTTGGAAGTAACCAGAGGAGATACAGGGTTCAAGCTCTGGTTGTTGACGGAATGGACTGCTCTCGTTTTGTGAGATGCCGCTCCATGGAATTGTCATATAACTGGAATGTCCCGATTTTTCCTACTTTTACTGGATCGCTACAAGTGCTTCGTTCACCGTGTCTTCGACTTGGCGGGGTAAGATTATGTAATATTAAACTGCTGCATCAGACAACTCATACTGATGATGATACAATGAAGATTGGTTTGATCAACGAGAGGTCAGTGATGAATAAGACATTCTTGTTAAATGACTTTTTTACTGCACAAGGCTTAGATTTTATGTTCATTACTGAGACATTGATTACAAGTGGGGACATGAGTCCTTTTTCTGAGCTCACACCACGGGACTGTAATTTCTATAATGCACCTCGTTCATCGGGTCGAGGAGGAGGACTGGCTTCTATATTCAAAAAGAAGTTTAACTGTAGACTAATAGCAACTGAAGAATGTGCTTCTTTTGAACGACAGCTGCTTAGTCCGGTTGTTATTGCTACTATTTACAGGCCTCCAAAAGCACAGAAAGATTTTATCAATGAATTTGGGGATTTTTTAGGAGGTCTATTTTCAAAATTTGATAGACTGCTCATTTTAGGAGATTTTAATATACATGTGTGCTGCCCAGAAAATGCGATGACGAAGGACTTTTTAAACCTGATTGATTCTTTTGACCTAACACAATTGGTGAATGGTCCGACTCATATGCAAGGCCATACATTAGACCTGGTATTAACACATGGACTCTCTACCGAAGATTTAGAAATAAATGACCATGTTATCTCTGACCACAAACCTGTACTTTTTAATATCCCTGTCTCATGCTGTTCTGTCAATCCTGTGAAATCTCTGCAATGTTTTCACAGCTTTTCATCTACGACTAGTACAGAATTTGTTGCAATGTTTAATGAGGTGTGTAAAGTGTCTGACTCTGTTCTTCAGGATATGGGTGTTGATGAGCACTTGTGCTGGTTGCATTCAGCCTGTAAAGAGGTTTTAGACACAGTAGCTCCCCAAAAAAATAAACAGTGCAAAGTTAGGTCTGATCCATGGTTAAACGAATCTTAGGCAAAATTATAGGCAGGCAGAAACTGTTACAGATCCCTTGTTCCCCTGGACTCCATATCCCATGATCCTCCTGTTCTCCACACCTGCACTCACTTCCCTCGTCATCTCCCCATCATCACTCATCACCTGCACCTGGACTTGATTATCCTCACTGCCTTTATATTGCACTCACTCCATTCACTCCTCGTCGGTTCTCTGTTGTGTTTGTGTATGTTGGTGTTCCCTGCCTTTGGTTTATTAAAGTATATCTTATATTATTGTGGAAATCCGTATCTGCCTCATCCTTCTACCAGCTACCGTAACAGAAGAACCGACCTTAAACCGACTGGATTTCCACAACATGGAGGGATTATCGGTCTCCCAGGCTCCAACTTCTCCCATGCCTCACACTACAACTCTGTCTGCTGGCGATCGCCTCATCGGGCTCCTACAGGTGGGTCGTTCGCTGGAGAGGTATGTGGAGGAGTTCATTGAGCTTTCTTTTTTGTCTGACTGGCCTGAAGCATGTTTAATCTCCCTGTTTCTGGATGGACTGGATGATGACACTATCCGTTTTGATGAACCTGATTATCGTTTCTCCTTAAGTGAAACTATCAATTTAATTTTGTGGTTAAACGGCTCCAAATTCTTTGTGGATACGGTTCAGGATCAGTGTATGTCTCCAGTTCATAATAGATTAATTTGACTTGACAAATGTTTCTCATCTATCTTTTTTTTTTGTCAAACATTTTAGAAAAAGTGATTGGTGAACTTTATCAGTCCGGCTTCAGAAAGTATCATTCCATGGAGACAGCCCTTGTAAAAGTTTTTAATGATTTATTTGTGACTATGGATGTTGGTGATTCAGCAGTGTTAGTTTTATTAGACCTAACTGCAGCCTTCGATACAATAGATCATATGGTGCTGCTTTCATGGCTAGAAGAGTACTAGGGTTGCAGGGTAAGGCCCTAAATTGGTTCAAATCATACTTGACTGACAGAAGCATGGCAGTTCGATTTGGATCATATACATCTAGAGTGACATTGCTTATATGTGGTGTGCCTCAAGGCTCCATCCTGGCCCCCACGCTTTTTTCACTTTACATGCTCCCATTGGGGGATATTTTTAGAAAACACAATATAGCATTTCACTGCTATGTGGATGATTTACAAATATATCTACCGTTAACTAATAGAAATAGCCTAGAACCTTTAAAGTCCTGCCTCTCTGATATTAAAGCATGGCTGGCTTCCACTGTCCTTCCACTGTCAATGAATGTTAAAGAATGTGTTGAAAACTTGGGCGTTTTTATTGATAGCTCTCTGAAGTTGAACACACAGATAAATCATGTTGTAAAGTCTAGCTTTTTTCTGGCCAAGATGAAATCTGACATTTAAGAGTCTCAAAAACACAATTCATGCTCTCATATCATCAAGACTGGACTACTGAAATTCGTTATATAAAGGAATTAGTCAAGCCTCTATCTTACGGCTGCAGAAGGTTCAAGATGCTGCTGCGAGATTATTAATGAATATTAAAAAACATGAACGCATCACTCCATCCCTGCTCTCCCTACATTGGCTTCCTGTACAATACAGGATTGATTTTAAGTTACTTTTACTAGTATATAAATCTCTTCATGGCCTTACACCGTCTTATTTATTATAATTGTTAATTGAACCTAAAATGGGAAGAACACTCAGAACAACAACTTAATATTTACTTAAAATTCAAAGGACCAAGTTAAGCCGGAAAGGGAATCGTGCATTTGCGGCAGTAGCACCTAGGCTTTGGAATAGCTTACCCATGAATAGTGTCAGAGTGATTGTGATGTGGTTATAATTCAAAGGTGTATAATTACCTGTCTGTGGTTCTGCACTAGATGGTAGATATCCTATCACAGGAAAAGAGAGATGATTAGTGTCTGTTATAGTTCCAGAATGGATTTCTTCATTTGCATGGTCTTTCCCACATGCCAAGAAAGTCAATTACAAAGATGCCAAGCGTAAAGGGGGCTGTAACTTTACATACTTTACTTTACAACTTTACATAACTTTACAACTCAGTGTCTGACCTTGAGACCAGGCCAGTTCATGTAGCCTACGACACCAACGCTTTAGATTACAGCCTGGAAAGTACTGTGTAATTACAACGTATTTACAGCATAACCTCCAGTAATTATAGTGTACCTATAAAGTAAGTATGTGTAAGTATAGGGGAACAATATGTAAAGTCAGGGGAATAAAGGGGTAACAACCAGGAAAATAACAAATTGATTATACTGTAAATATTTTAGAACTAAGGTTGTGACGACTTGTTACTCACAGTAGGATCCATTTGCAGGCTTTATTATAAAATGTAGTCAAACAGGCAGTGGTCAGAACCGGCAGATACAGTGACAGAGGGCTGACAAAGTCGTGGTCGTAAAACAAGCAGGAGATCAGGACAGGTGGAGAACAATCACAGGTCAAAACACAAAGCAAATAGTCCAGTAGGCAGGTAGCAGAGAATCGTAAATGGGTAAACAAACTGGGTCACAACAGGCAAAAACAGGAAATAACGCTCAGAATTGCACCGTATAGTAAACAAGACCTCGCAACGAGGAGTGACGCAGGAACAGTTTATATAGACCTAACCAATGAGCTGCAGCTGGGTGGCGTGATCAGTACCAGGTATGGGGCTGATGGGAAATGTAGTGAATGTGCGAGTGTCAATATTCGGGTGAGGGCGCCCTCTGCTGGCCAGAGGAGGGGATCACGGAGTTCGTCCCTGTGACAAAGGTGTACGTATACTAGGAGAATAGCATAATGGCACCGATGTTCCTGGCATGTCGTCAGTCTCTGAGACTTTCAAGCCTGTTTGTACTATGGTTTTTTTAACTGCCTTTTAAATCATGGCATATTTAATTCACCTGTTGTTTTAAGCCAAAGCGTCCTGGGCTAGTTTATGCAAACTCTGCTGAATATTGGACTTTTGGCAGATGGACAAACACATCAGTTAGTGCCGGATACTGGTGGGACTCCTCCGCAACTAAAAAAAAAAACAGCTAAATCTAAGTACTTTATCGAGCTAATAGAAAACAATGTTAATAATCCTAAGACATTGTTTAATATTATGAATACAGTAGTAAACCCTCCTATATTAAATGTAGATTCATCCCCATCAATATGCAATTATTTTCTTAATTCATTTAAAACAAAGATTGAGAATCTTAGAAGGATGATCCTGCAAATGAGCTGTGACTTTTTAGGTTCTGTTACACAGACCACTGTTTTTAATCAATTTTAACTTAATACATTTCAGCAGTTACATGAAATTGTAAGTGGATTGAAACCTACTGGGTCAATTGTTGATATGGTTCCTCCATGGTTTTTGAAAGAAAACTTTGAGGCTATTGGACCTAGTATTCTTCAGATTGTAAATAAAAGCTTAGATACAGGGGTTTTTCCTAACATGCTGAAACAGGCCTTTGTGCAACCTGTATTAAAAAAAAAAACAACTTAGATTAATTTGACTTGACAAATGTTTCTCATCTATCTTTTTTTTTTTTTGTCAAACATTTTAGAAAAAGTGATTGGTGAACTTTACCAGTCCGGCTTCAGAAAGTATCATTCCATGGAGACAGCCCTTGTAAAAGTTTTTAATGATTTATTGGTGACTATGGATGTTGGTGATTCAGCAGTGTTAGTTTTATTAGACCTAACTGCAGCCTTCGATACAATAGATCATACGGTGCTGCTTTCATGGCTAGAAGAGTACTAGGGTTGCAGGGTAAGGCCCTAAATTGGTTCAAATCATACTTGACTGACAGAAGCATGGCAGTATGATTTGGATCATATACATCTAGAGTGACATTGCTTATATGTGGTGTGCCTCAAGGCTCCATCCTGGCCCCCACGCTTTTTTCACTTTACATGCTCCCATTGGGGGATATTTTTAGAAAACACAATATAGCATTTCACTGCTATGTGGATGATTTACAAATATATCTACCGTTAACTAATAGAAATAGCCTAGAACCTTTAAAGTCCTGCCTCTCTGATATTAAAGCATGGCTGGCTTCCACTGTCCTTCCACTGTCAATGAATGTTAAAGAATGTGTTGAAAACTTGGGCGTTTTTATTGATAGCTCTCTGAAGTTGAACACACAGATAAATCATGTTGTAAAGTCTAGAGACTCTTAAATCTGACATTTAAGAGTCTCAAAAACACAATTCATGCTCTCATATCATCAAGACTGGACTACTGAAATTCGTTATATAAAGGAATTAGTCAAGCCTCTATCTTACGGCTGCAGAAGGTTCAAGATGCTGCTGCGAGATTATTAATGAATATTAAAAAACATGAACGCATCACTCCATCCCTGGTCTCCCTACATTGGCTTCCTGTACAATACAGGATTGATTTTAAGTTACTTTTACTAGTATATAAATCTCTTCATGGCCTTACACCGTCTTATTTATTATAATTGTTAATTGAACATAAAATGGGAAGAACACTCAGAACAACAACTTAATATTTACTTAAAATTCAAAGGACCAAGTTAAGCCGGAAAGGGAATCGTGCATTTGCGGCAGTAGCACCTAAGCTTTGGAATAGCTTACCCATGAATGTCAGGGATGCTAATACCATACACGTTTTTAAAATAAAAACTTAAGACACACTTGTTTTCCATGGCGTATCCCTCTTGTTGAAATATTTTTATTATTATTGTTAATGTGTGTATTGTGATTATTAATATTGTATTTCTTTCTTTTTATACCTTGATGTTGTAAAGCACATTGGTCAACATGTGTTGTTTGAATAGTGCTATACAAATAAAGCTGATATTGACATTGTCTGCGGCCACTGGAGGGAGCCATCACCTGAATATTGATCATCTCCCATTCGGACTACGTTTCTCATAGGCCCTCATTCCTGGGACTGATTGTGCACACACCTGCACCGCATCACACTCACACTATTTAAGACACACACATACACTTCACAAAGTCTTCATTTGCCTTGGTGATCATTTCTGAGCGTTTTCTTGTGGACTGTTTATCTGTTGCCGTTTGGATTGTTTATTCCCTGTGAAACCTCTGCTGCTTGCCCTGATCCTTGCCTGTGTACTGGACTTTGTTTGCTTGCCGCCTGCCCTGATCTCTGCCTGTGACCCGATTTGCACGTTGTTTAATAAAAGCTGCAAATGGATTTCTCCATTTGCACTCTGTTGACCCTTCATTACAGACATACTCTTGTTCCATAGTTACAGGGTAGGGCTGGGCGATAGATCGCATGTGATTGTCACACGCATTTCATCAGTAAAGCCGGTTCCCTGATTACCGCTAAATCGCCATTACCTGCTTTCAAATGGAGCGGCATTTAATAAAGAGAGCCGTAGATCACTGACAAGCTACACAATATCACGTTCATTATCGCAGATGAATCGCCTTCGATAATGAACGCGATATTGCGTAGCCTGTCAGTGATCTACGGCTCTGTCTATTAAATGCCGTTCCATTTGAAAGCAGGTGATGGCGAATCAGAGAACCGGCTTTACTGATGAAATGCGCGTGGCAATCGCATGCGATATATCGCCCAGCCCTATTACAGGGTAAGTATGACTTTGCGGGTTGTAAATTAACACACACAGTATGATATCACTGACTCTGAAACCTTTATTTAAAAAACAACTTAATTCAAAACTGGTTTACAACACTTCTTATTCATTTATTATTATTTTTTTAAATCTTCTTTTCATTCCAAATTATAAAGTCTTGACAGAAAGTAACACGTTTTGACCTTTTTTCTCACTTGCTTGGCTTCCTCCTCCTCTTGTTCCTTTTCTTCTTTTTTTTTTTTTTTTTTTTTTTTTTTTTGTCTTTCCACTGATGAATCTTAAGAAGGAATCCCATGTCTTTTGCTATTCTGTATTATGTATTAAAAGAAAATACAGTACACCCAGAAATTTTCTCATGGTTTACTCATCTTTTCGCTTCCAACCGTCACCAACGTGTGCATGAGAGTCGACTTTTGATGAAGCAATGTGAAGCTTCAAGCTTTCATGGCATTCTTGCGTGTGTTTCATGTGAACTTGCGAGAGAACTGCAATCTGTTTTTCTGTCTTGTCTGTTTATCATTATTATTATTATCTGTTATTCTGTGTATTTTGTTTTGAGTAGTAATTAAAAAAAAACAAAAAAACGGACGGCATCCAACATCCGCATGACTTTTCATGTGAGTTTCTCGGTGCGCTTACGTCACACCTCAAGTTACGTCAAGCATGAACTCTCAACCCTCTCATGCATGCACACATCGCACAGGTGACAGTTGGTCAGAAGCATTAGTCTACATTTTAAAAATGTAAAATGTTTGGTATTTTTCTTACACACACTTCTTGGTGTATTTTCTTATAATACATACAGAATTTAAAGAAAGAAAAAGTAGAAGATGAACAGGAGGAGGAGGAAGCCAAGCAAGAGAAACAAATAAGAAGTGTTGTAAATCTGTTTTGAAATAAGCTGTTTTTCAAATAAAGTTTTCCAAGTGATATCAGATTGTGTGTATACATGTTTTTTTTTTTTTTTTTTTTTTTTTGTACTTACCCTGTAACTTCATGAAACAAGTAACTACAACTCAATCAGTGCACTTTTGCAATAAAAACAAAATACTGTGTAAATGCACTGATACAGTATGTAGCCTACACCAAGTTTTAAAAAAGCCTTTATATATTTGTACACTACAAAAAGGTGTGCAGTGTATGTTCTCGCTAAATTGCTCCCAAACATATGATTGTTCTCTATGATAATAGTATAAGTACCCCTTAGTTCTAAAATACTTACAGTATAAATAATTTGTTATTTTCCTGGTTGTATTCCCGGCTTAACTTGCTCGTTATAATTACACAGTACTTTCTGGCTGTAATGAAGTTTAATGTGCTCATTGCCTTTGCTATGACCAAACAAGTCTACTCAACACTACTACATGCATGCTATTAGTGAGCTTTCCCGTACATTGTGTAGGAACAAATCAGCTCAAATTAAATTATTAATTTATAGGGAATTAAAAAGAATCACTTGGTTTACGACCAAGCAACTGAATCGTCCAGCGTTCATTCGCCCGGGCCGTAATAGGCTCTTGTAGCGGATATGAATATCTAACTAGCGTGAAAACACTGATTAGAGCCCGGTAACTTCAAGATCGACAGTTTCAGATATTAAATTTTACAAATACATAATACAATACACTTTCTTTTAAAATCTACAGGAGACTTTATTGATTATTCTAACACAAACTAATCTAACACAAACACACACATACACACAAACATTCATACACTTTGCAGAAAGAAAGAAAATGAGACAGAAAGAGTTTTAAGAGAGAATGAAATGATGAACATGATTTCTAGCAAAGTATGCACTTCAAAGACCTGAACGAACTATGGTTCATTATCTTAATGCATCAGTTCAGCTTTAGAATCTGGAGGTACTTGCTTGTCAACTTTAAATGGGAATCTCCTCGTCGGGGTTCTTGGCTTGGAGAAAGGGGTTTTTCCAAGTCAATGATTTGTTGCAAGATCTTTTCAGATCTGGATTGTGGTTAGGTAAAAATCAATCACATTTGAGCATGCTGGCAAACTTTGCATCAAAACTTAACTTAGAACCTGCTTAGAACATGAGACTCTCAACGGAAAAGAAGTTAAAATAAAAGAAAAGGAAAGCGAGTAAAAGTTGGATGGCTTGAATGAGCTGCTTGTCTGTCCTTTGTCTTCATCTTAGTCTTGTATTTTCTTTGTTCTAGTTTTTATTGTCTTCGTGATGTGACTATTTAAACTTTGGTGTTTGTCCCACCTCTGTGAGGAGTTCTGGCCAATCAGGTATCGTCTTGTTTCAAAATTGGCTTTTTCTCCACCCCAGTCATAAACTGAGTGTTACCTCCGGCCTCTGGAATTACCCGTCTCAGCAGAGAGTACCGTTTAGACATGATTTCTATTAAATGGAATATGATACATTTTACACAGATTTCATTCAAGCCATGATTTGAATGGAAACTAGAGATTTAAATACATATTAGACAGGAAATACTTTCATTCAACCATTCAATAGTTACACAGTTACATGAGTTGTGGGTGTTCTAAAACATAACTGGTCACATGTAGCATGTGTAGACATGATATAAAATTTATGCAGTTAAAATATGTTTAAGTCCATTTAAAATTGTTTGGAACAATTTGATACAGTTTATTTGTGTCTCTGTGAGTTTTTCTGTGTCATTCATAGGTCTCTCAGAGAAACAGGCCTGCAATGTCACTCTGTCACTTTTGATCTGGAGATAAAAGACTCTTTATCTTCTGGTGGCTTAAATTGTGTTGTCTTTTCAACCACTTGGTTTCTACAAATGGCTTAAAGGTTTGCCACCTTTCCTTCATTCAGGAAGCATGGGTGCCATAAAAGTACCTAGCTCTGTAGATGGACTGGAGCCAAAAATTAGATTCTCTGAGCTTGGGTTTCTGGAATTATGAAACGATTCATTTGTCTGGTTCGTCCTCAGTCCTTACAATTGTATACAATTGGAAAAATTTGTTGTGCAATTGAAAACATAAAAAATTGTAGGGAACAGCACATTCCAGGACCCAGTTTATGGCCAGGCCCCTCTCTGTCCATAACAGCGGACAAAGGTTTGCTATATTTTGATTGGATCTTGGTGGACTAACCCAAACTGTCCAATGCCATCATCCTTTAGCAATGCTACTAGCTTTACATAGACTGTAATGCAACCGTGCTAGATTTAGCTAGCTCAGCTTGTGCTAAGCTTTGTTTACACACAGTTAAATATGGCGCTGGCAGACTGCGCATGCGCACTTAAAGGTTACCCCGGGAAAGGTTTCTTAGGGCTTCCGGGTTACAGCTGTCACTGTCGTGGTGACCGTGACGCACAACAAAAGAGTACGCTTGTTCTATACTCTTTGCACACAGATAACGAACATACAAAAATCACATTAATCATTGAACTGACGGCGCAGTTCTCAATGACAATGAACCATTCAGCTTCTCATGTTTCCGAGCTGAACAACCCCCACACGTTAGAGTGAGGCACATTAATCCACAGATTTTTCTGCAATTAATAATAGTAACATTACTGAGATCTCGGCGATCTGAATCGTTCGTGTCAGTTTCTGGACACGCAACAACATGCAGGATTTACTGCAACAATACTTGATCAAGAATTTTCAAAATAATCCCATTCAAATCAAACTCAGACACGTATAGTGTTTAGAGTATTAATATCTCACGAATGAGCGGATATAGGCGGCACATTAGGTAGCTACTCTCTAATGTGACCATGCAGGGATTTTAGCTTAGTTGAAATAACATTGGAACACGCAATATTATCCACTATAGCTAAGGCCTTAAAGAACAAAGCAAGGAACACGCTCACTCTGTCCTGGTGCGCTCTCAGGCGACTTTCCTTTTGTCTTGGCAGACAATCTTAGATTCATTTACTGCAGTTTTAACAGCAACAACAACAACAACAAAAACGTACAGACAAACAACTCGAGTTCAGATTTCATTCATCCACAGCGCCTTATGTGCAATCATTGTTATGACAATCAAAAAGCTCGTTTCTGTTTCTAATCTATCTTCCGGATCAAGAAAAGATACAATCACACAAGTTACTTGTTTTGTGTACAAATTAGATTAAACTGCCCGCATTCTCCACCATTATGTAAGGACTTAGCCTATTTATTAGCTCAATTTAATTGTTACAGGGAATAAGAATTGAATCAACTGTAAATGATTCACTGTAAATGATTCAGAATTAATATTTAACACTTCATCAATTATTCGTCCAGCGAAAATTGAGGTTAGAGTATTTTACCAATTCTGGACAAAATATTATTCTGCGGCCAACAGTAACAATATTTTATTATGATTATTGTTATTATTGTAATTATTATATTATAAGCAAGAGGTAACTTTTAGGATCTTTTAAGTTTAAGGCAGTAATTTGATACACAGCACAAGAAACTCGTATATGTGAAAAATCAAAACAAGATTTATTGACTACTTCTAATGATTACAGAAAACTAAGGCTAAACACACACACACACACACACATACATACATGTACACACATTCGCGGAGTTGATGAGTTATGAAAAGTCCCAAGTTCAGTGCTAACTTAACTCATAACCTGAGGAAAATCACAAAAGCAGAGCTTTGGCTTGATTCTTTAGGTTTAAAGGAGTTTCACCAGTTCCCAGCAAGAGAGAGAGAAGTTTGCTTGTACCTGCGTTTGCTGTGACAGCTGAGGTAATCGGGTTGTTCCGTGACTCGTGTACAGCGGAATCCCGTTCTGGATTGGCTGTCTTTCAGGTGACGTCTTCTCGGGAAAGCCCTTCGTTGGGCTGCGCGGAAGCTTTGAAGAAGGTTATTGGCTGGTGAAACGCGCTGTTCTGAGAGTCTGGCTGGAGCGGCTCTCTTCTTTGGAGACTTTGGTCAAAAGGTTTAACGGAGTGTTTCAGGGTTCGGGATGTGACGGCTGTTGCGGCTCGTGGATGAAGATAGTCAGCGACTGTCAGATGGAAATCAGCCACGGCAGTTAGATGGGTTCTTCAACCCTTCTTCAGCGTATCGATTCTTTGACGTATCTTTTACATATCTTTTGACAACTGGCTATTGGGAAAGCATAGTTTTAAAGGAGCAATTTGGGTCCATCCTTCAGATGCGATCCTCCAATGAGACGTTGCTACGGAGATTAGACACGCCTCGTCTATTGTCCATTGATCACACCGCGTGATATCTGCAGAACATTCTCCTGTTTGATTAACAACTTTATAAAGTTTCTTAATATTTTCCTGATACTGAATTTCAATGTTTCATTCACACAGAATTACAGAGAATTATAAACTCTGTATTTAGAGCTCAAACACGACCCACTTCTTACACACATATTACTAGACTGACCTAATTAAAACAATGATTATAAGAGAAAGACGATGCATACAGGACTACAAACATATAAAGCATTGACTCCAACATATTAGTAATCACATCATAGCAAATGTTATTCTGGATATAGTTAATACTTTAAGTAATCGACAATTGTCCCTTTTTGAGATTCAAGATTGAGTCCTAAGCATAGTTTAACTTTGACCGGAGTCATGGGTGACCGGGTCACGATGGACGGCCACACAAGGGAGGTATTGATAGGACAGATTTGTCTTTAAATCCGTTGATGGGTGTTTTCCTGTTCCGTCCGCTAATACAAGAGGGTTTTGTGAGAGAATCAATAGATACAATGTGATCAAATCCACGTGATGGGTTCTGATTAGTTTATTGTTGATGAGCTAAGAAGTCCTTTAGACAGAGTCCTTTGTTAAAAGAAGTCACGTCATCACTTCAGGAAATGGATCTTTTTGGACCAAATGAAGCTTTGTTCAATCATGCCTCTGGCTGATGAAGCCATTTGGTAACGTCTGTCGAACGAGTCCCTACAGATGACTGACTAGGTTTGCCCCATAGCGCTGCGTTTTCTGGAAAAGGATAAAGGGCAGTAAGAGGTCATCTATGACAGATATTTTCTTCTGTATTCTGACATGCACTTGAGTGAAACGGATCATTGAAATGGAATGATTGTATTCTGTGCATCGGTTGTTAAGATGGGGCGTGGCTCTCAAAACTGTATGCAGATAAGCGTGCAGGGGTGGAGTTTAAGTGTACCAAATGATTGGAGAATCCTGCATAAGTCACCAGAGAGATATAATTTCACCAAGGTCCAGTTGACATTTTGATTAAATATAAATAATAATAATAATAATAATAATAATAATAAATGGATACATGAATTAAAAAACCTAAACATGCATTGAGAAAATAAATAGTGTGAATTTTCATTTCATGTCAACTTTGCATTCTAGCAGAGAATTTGTCCATGCAGAAGTTATTTGACATAAATAGATGACACAATGTGTTTTATGAGGTTTGAAAGAAAATCATAGATGTTAATAAAATGAATGATTCTTACCTTCTTGTCCATTTGCCATTTCCTCAATCAGTACAAACCCTGTGGGAACACACAATTTCTTTTCTTTTATTGATTTTTTTTTTTTTTTAAATGACATTAAAATTTGTATATATTTAATTCCCTTTGATATTGTTGCTAATAAATTAAACATCAGAATGATTATGACATCACTAAGCATTAATCTGTGAAGTGACTTTGTTGGAGGAAACTACAGATGCACCAATCTGCAACAAACAGACTGTTTTATTTAAAGACAATTTAAAGACAAGAACACATTTCTGTGGAATCACTACCTGACAAACACAGACATAAAGCAGACTGTCAAACTATTTGCATGCTCAAATGAGCATCTACTCAACATAAGATTTGATTAGTAAAGCAGATCTATGAAATAAACTGAGAAATACTATCCTAGAGATCAAGTGACAAGCAACCCTTCAAAAGTTTGAAATCTCTAAAAACACTGAAATGCTGAAGACTGGAGTAATGATGCTGAAAATTCACAGACTTCTGAACAGTATGTAAATGCTAAGAAACAATTAATTATAGAAAGCAAACCATGAAAAAATGTGGGGTTAAAAAAATATATACAAAAGATTTAACGTATGAAACAGCAACAAATCTAGAATATTTTGATTTGTTAGGCAAGAAATGTCAATACTTTACAATATGTTATAAATACAAAGTAGAGAGAGATGAGTGTAAACTAAACAACAACATTGAAATCATGTTTATTTTCTAAAATCAAAATAAAACTGAACACCTCAATATTGCAATAAATCAAGGTTGACACAATAGCCTCTTAAACGTCTACAAGCTCTCAAGTCTCAGTTGAGCTCAAGTGCACAAGAAGACCACAAGTAAACCAATATCCTTCAAAAAGGTCTTGTCAGTATAGTGGATAAATAAAATAATGTTAAGTAAAATTAAATAGTCAAAGTCTACTTGCACTGGATGTGTTGATTTGAGCCTCATCACCGGCTGCAGCCATTACCTCATCTCCTAAATCAAACACCTGCGATTCAGCAACTACCTGCTAATGCACTCACATTCATGTAAAGTAGCCTTGCTGACAAGTTTGGGTGAGTAAAGGCAAAATGCACAAGATATAGTACATTCAATGACCTTAGATGGTGATATTGCTTCTTTATATCAGAAACAAACTGCTGCAGAAAAAGTTAGGTGCCATGCAAAATGTAATGTGTTATTGCAAAACTCATCACAAATGTATTGGAGTGAAACATACATTTACTTGTTCAAGAATGTAATCAAGTAGAGAGTAAAAGTTGCTAATATCTTTGATATTCAGTACAACTACAAAGTAGCCAAGAAAATACCTAAGGGTCAGTAACTAATTACATTTATCAAATACTTTATACCACACTGGTGTGAATCTAGTAAAATAGCAGATGTATGTTGCACTTTACCCAGTAAGATCCACAGGCACTTGGAGAGCTTCTTCATGTTTGTTTAAAGGTGTCCGTCTTTCTTTTAGGGATGGAGAGTGTGAGTTTTATGTTTTATGGAGGATGGCCGATTTAAATGTGCATCACATGATCAAACGTGTCTCTCCTCTTTTCTGTCAAACTCATCTGTCTCTCTTTTTGCATTTTTATTCATGAACATAGAAGTGTGTTACAAATTTTAGTTAATCACAAAAAAACCTTTTTAAAAGTCTGAGAAAGGCAAAAAAAAAAAAAAAAAAATCATGACGGACGATGCTCATCATCATTGTGTCTAGTTTACACAGACCTTCTGAATCAGCTGCAAAAACAAAGACAAACAAATAAGCTGTCTGGACTATAACACCGTCACTGACACACCCACTGCTTAAAGCTGATCGTGCTTTTGCTGCACTATAAGGTTGTAGGTATAGGTTGTTTTGCAACCTGCTGATGGGTCAAGTATGCAAAAACACCAGTGGGTGATTTAAAGTATATAGGTTGTAATAGCAATGCCATAGAAGAACCAGTTTGGTTTCCCAAAGAACCTTTCAGTGATTAGTTCTTAAAAGAGCCTTTTTTTTTTTTTTTTTTTAGTATGAAGAACATTTTTCCACCATAAAGGTTCCATGGATGTTAAAGGTTCTTCATGGAACCATCAATGCCAAAAACAAAACTCTTAATTTTTTTATAGTGTAGTTCATTTTTACAAGACTACTAGACTATTTTTGCATCATAGAATATTTCCAGATTAATTTAAATCCTGAAAAAAAAAAAAAAAAAAAAAAAAAAAAAAATGGCAAAATACAGTAAATAACCACTGTGTTTACAGGACATGTTCTTTGTTTGGGATGAATACAGATTACAGAATACAGGCTTCAGCATATTTTGTACAGCTTTTGTAAATGTAAGCAATATTAACTTGATTTAAACTTGTTTAACAAACATTTTTGATATAAACATTTAACATTTAAAAGTACATTTTAATTCAAGTGTAATCAACCATTCTCATTTATCCATTTACCACCGAAAATGTGCTGGTTCTCGTGCCGGTGTGTGTTACTGAAATCTGAGCCATTGATGGGCTGATGTTCGGCGGGGGAACTGCAAAGTTCAAACCTCAGACCGTCGCCTCACGTTTCTGATTGCTGCACGATGCCGCGACAGATTCCCTTATAACCACTTAAACAAACAGCGCACAGTTCCGAGAACATGTTTCAACATCCAAAGTAATTAGATTCAGCATTATAACAAGTAAAATCTGTTTAATTTAGGCAAGGCATCTCATCCCTGTGTGTTGCGTTGTGTAAAATGAAATTATTTACAGCAGAGTATTTCTCTGAAGAAATGCACCAGTTTGGGGACACTCTTAGGGGCCGTTCACACAGAACGCGTCTTTGCGTCTAAAAACGCAAGACGCAGCGCTCAGGAGTGGTTTTAAAAAAAGCGCAGCATAGAACGCGAGAGTCTCGAGACATGCCTTTGAGACGGGATGCAATAATGACAATAACGGAAATAATAGAAATAGGCAAACTGCAGAATTTACAGATACAAGTTTTGACATGGAAAAAAAGAAAATAAGATAATAATTTAATGGCATGTTGCCATTAAATAAAACAGTTGTCATGCCAACTCGCAACGCTTGCCCCACCTCCAAGTTCTCCTGATTGGTCCACTGTTTTGGAACTGACATTGATGAGCTGCGCTGCGTGTAAAAGTTGAAATTCTTTTAACTTGACACGGCGTCTTAAAAACGCGGCGCTCATGTGTGAGGCGCTTCAAAAGACGCGAGACGCGAGCGTAACGGTCATGCACATCCGTCAAGCGCGTGTTTACATAGAAAAACAATGGGAAAGTAGCGCATTGGAATAGAAAAACGCGTTCTGTGTGAACGGCCCCTTACGCCTCAACTAAAGCTGTGATGTCGGAGGGTATGGAAGGGGTGTATTGACCAATGCCTGGGTAACATAACAGCTTACCAAATGCTGGAAAAAATAACCCCAAAAAATGACCCAACAGGCATCTAGGTAGAAAAGATGACCCAACATTTTTAGAGTGTGAACGGCTTCCATCTCTTACTGTTTTTAAAGGCTGTTTAAAGTGTTATTTGTGTTTTGTAGCCTTTTAGAATTATGTAGCTGTTATGTAATTTTTGTTAGTTTTGTTCAACTCTTGGATGTACTGTTGTTTAAAAGTGTAAAAAAGAACGGCACTTACAAATAAATACAATCAAACACATTAGAGTCGGAAAAAATTTTAACTTAAGCCAATTTATACACCGCTGAAGCCAGAGGCGTCAGTGGGAATCCATCCATAACATGTTTACATCCATTTTTATGCAAACTTTGAATTGTCAACTCTCAAACATTTGCATCAATGTTTATGCAGTAGACTCAGTATAGCGGCTCTTGTTATGCTTCACCTGAAACGGGCCTCACAACAGAAAGAGCCTCTGCTTGTGCTCGAAAAGAGCTGAATATATAATATAATATTTTTATACAACAGTTCAATAAACAAGTTACAGTTTTTCTCAATTGATTTGACGCATTTCTCCAAACTCGGATCACTGTTCTCAAAACAGTTAACTCAGTGATCTGAACACTTTGTCCTAAACAGATTGTAAGTTTTCATTCATTTCTTTTCATTTTCTCAAAACACTACGCACAAAATTCTCAGATGTTTTCATAATAGTTCATACATCCAACCAAAACTTTAATATATCAGGAAAAAATGATCACAGCTATTTTTATAGGCTTTACACAAACTACAAACATTTATGTACCATTTGTCCAAACACAACTAACAAAACTCAATTTTCAATTAGCCCCAAACTGATATCTGCTTGATTAATAATACACACAACACAGGAAATACAGTTTTCACAAATGTTTATGCATTTATTTCAACTGCATTATGTAATAGGGAGAATATAAAAGGGAAAGTATAAATAGAGCTTTTAATAAAAGATTTTAAACACTTTGAAATGTTATGTAAAAACCGAAACTTGTTTAAACACATTGTTCATGACTCAAAAATATGCATTACATCAGTTTTGAAAATATTTTTTAAAATACCTTTTTTTGAAGCTTTATTTGCTCAGAGCAATATAACAAAACCTGCTGGAAAAAAACATTACAATAAACATGTATTTTCATTGTGTATTGTATTTGTACATCCACAGCTAAAAATGCTCTAAAATCATTAGAGAATAAACTTGTAGTTTTAATAAATGCATTACTAGGGAAAAAAAAAAGTTTAACTATTTGGCTAAGGTAAGAGTGTGTTTAGATCACTGTGCTAACTGTGTTGAGAGCAGTTACATTACTTTGGAGAAATGTGTCAAATCGATTAAGAAAAACTGTAATATTATATATGATTTACATTTTAAACTCAGAATATTGTCTGTTTTTGCTGTGTTTCTCCAATGAAAATGATTCATAACAGATCCAGAGTATAGCCATTGCGCACCTCTGGGCAACATAGTAATGTTTCATCACAAGTGCAAAGTGCAATGAGTTTGCAAACATTTTGTATTACAAAATTACTTCCGTAAGACATAGCATTGACAGCACTTGCCCTACTTGTAAGGTCTGCAACTCCCCAGCCATTCCTTTGCAGTGTAATCTGTCCTCCTTCTCAGCTGTCAGCCCCAGTACACTTACACTGGCCATATCACGTCAATTCCTCTAGCTGCTCTATTGACCCATTACCCACTAAATTTCTCAAAATGGTTATGAACTGCTTATTACCAGACATCCTGAATATCCTCAGTTTTTTAAAAAAAATTGTAATTGTTAAGCCCCTGAAGAAAAGTCATTTTGATTCTTCTGTGCTCAGTATCTAAGTAAAAAATAGTAAAAATAGTATTTCAGTGCCAATACATTTAAAGCTTAGTTCACCCAAAAATGAAAATTATCCCAAATATACTCACCCTCAAGCCATCCTACGTGTATATGACTATCTTCTTTGAGATGAACACAGAGTTATAAAAACAAAAATTTGACTCTTTCAAGCTTTATAATGGGAGTGAATAGTAACCGAAATTTTAAAGCCCCGAAAATGCATCCATCCATCATAAAAAATAATCAATACGGCTCCAGGGGGTTAATAAAGGCCTTCTGAAGCCAAAAAAAAAAAAAAAAAATATATATATATATATATATATATATATATATATAATTTTTTTTTTTTTTTTTTTTGCTATATTATATATATTATATTTCTTATTTATGGGATATTTCTCATTTTTGGGAGAACCAGCCCTTTATTGAGACATTTCAATCTGGCTTTTGGGCAAATCACTGCACATAAACAGCCTTGATTACGGTTTTAAATGATCTGCAAGATGTTTGGGACTCTGGAAACTTGGCAATCCTTGTTCTTTTAGATCTGAGTGCTGCTTTTGACACCGATGATCATGAGATTCTACTCGGCCAACTTCACACCTGGGTCTGTCCATCAGGTCCTGTCTTAGACTGGTTCAGATCCTACAAGGATGACTGTTTTACACTGGGTACCTACACCTGCAGGAGTTATGTCATTTCTTGTGGTGTTCCTCAAGGCTCAATTTTGGGTCCTCTATTATTTAACCTATACATGCTTCCTTAGGCTGCATTAATCAGTGCAATATTTCATTTCACCAGTATGCAGATGACACACAACTCTATCTTTCGCTTGTACCAGATGCCCATTCAATTTCCACCCTATTGGACTGCATTGACAGCATAAAATTGTGGATGTCACATACATTTCTACACCTGACCCAAAAACATCTATTGCTCCACATCTTGACTCTCTATCACTGAAAGCCAATCAGGCCAAGAACTTAAGAATCATGTTTGACAGTGACCTCCATTAAAATAAAAACACACATTATCATTGTTACTAAAACAGCATACAATCACCTCAGAAACATCTCCAAAGTATATGACATTCTATCCCCTTCTGACTTTCAGAAATTTGTTCATGCATTTGTTACGTCTAGACTTGACTAATGCAGTAGCATTTTTTTTTCTGGATTACCATAGAGCTCTATTAAACACAAAGAGTTCAGAACACAACTGCACGAACGCTAACTCACTCTAAAACTAGAAATCGCATTACTCCAACACTTAGATTCCTTCACTGGCTGCTTTCATCATTCAGAACTGAATTCAAGATCCTCTTATTAGTTTTTAAATGTCTTCATGGAGCTGCCCCAGTATACAGTCCTAATTTTAAGAATAAATATACTCCAGCAGGATTGCTCCAATCATCAAAGAGTAATTGGCAAGTAGCACACAAAGGCCTTCTTTACACAAATGATGTTGGTACACAGCTTACATACAACAGCTTTTGCATGATAATGACATTACAATTCATTTAATATATTTACAAATAACAGTAACATTATTGATTTTGAATTAATAATCAAAAGTTTTTTGTTTTTTTTAAAATCAAACTAAGTGTTCCAGTACAACCAGCAGGAGAGCAGTGATGTATGAACTGAATTTGGTGACATTACAGTGTGTTACAGTGAAGTTATTGAGTATTTTTCATAATATAAAATGAGCAAAAGGGTTTTGGGTTTTGCACTTTTCAGACGGTCCCTTTTGACTTCTCTCCACCACCTGCTCATAGAGACTAATTTATTATAAAGCACATTTGAGGAAAACTGGGTTGTTGTAGTCTGTTGTCTGCATTACTATGATTGGAAGTAGCTGCATTTGTGTTTTAACAATGCTTAGCTCATGAGTTATTGATCCGTCTGCATTTCTTTACATTTGAGTCCAACAAGTTCAAACTTTATGAGCTGCACATTATTTGTGTGCATTATTAATGACTGAAACGCTACTGCCAGCCAGCGGGACATTAAACAGGAAGAGTTTGTCTGAGCTTAATATTTGCATGGGAATGGAAAAGTTTTGTAAGGGAATGCAAAAGACTTGGAAAAAAAAAAAAAAAAACACGTTTCTGTGGAATCACTATACCTGACAAACACAGACATAAAGCAGACTGTCAAACTATTTGCATGCACAAATGAGCATCTACTCAACATAAGATTTGATTAGTAAAGTAGATCTATAAAATAAACTGAGAAATACTATCCTAGAGATCAAATGACAAGCAAACCTTCAAAAGTTTGAAATCTCTAAAAACACCGAAGACTGGAGTAATGATGCTGAAAATTCACAGTGATCACAGGAATAAATGACATTTTACTATATAATCACAGAGAAAACACACATTTTAAATTGTAATATTTCACAATATTACTGTTTTCATGATTTTTCAACAAATAAATGCAGCCTTGGTGAGCAGAAGAGACTTTCAAAAACATTAAAAAAATCTTACCGACCCCAGACTTCTGAACAGTATAATGTACATGCTGAGAAAAAAATGAATTATATAAAGCAAACCATGATATATACTACTTTTCAAAAGTTGGGATCAGTAAGATTTTTAATGTTTTTAAAAGGTTTCATCTGTTCATTAAGGCTGCATTTATTTAATAAAAACTAAAAATGTAAAAAAAAAGTAATATTGTGAAATATTACAATTTAAAATAACTGTTTTCTATGTCAATATATAGTAAAGTGTAATTTATTCCTGTGATCAAAGCTGAATTTTCAGCATCATTACTCCAGTCTTCAGTGTCACATGATCCTTCAGAAATCATTCTAATATGATGATTTGCTGCTCAAGAAACATTTGTGTACAATTGTACAAAATATTATTTTGTATAATATATCATATATACATTTTTTTTTAAATAAAAATTCTTACTGACCCCAAACTTTTGAACGGTAGTATATAATGTTACAAAAGCTTTGTATTTCAGATAAATGTTTTTTTTTTTTTTTTTTTTTTTTTACTTTCTATTCATCAATGAATTTTGAAAACTGTTCTTCAACTTTGATAATAATAATCATAAATGTTTCTTGAGCAGCAAATCATCATCTTAGAATGATTTCTGAAGGATCATGTGACATATGCACACTACCGTTCAAATATATATTTGTGATCAAAAAATAGCCCAATATCTATACTTATATATTATATTTTCCCAAAGATTAGGGATAAAATAATATAATAATAATAATAATAATAAGGTCCTTCATCACACATACACTGTTCACCATCACTACAGCTCCTGAGAAACATTACCAATATGCAAAGCATGAAAAACTTACAATACATAGACTGTTACAACACAGAAGGGACAGAGACGGACTTGAACAGTTAGATGTGCTTTATTGAAAACCAGTATGAGCAGTGGCAGAAGTGCAGGCGAGTAAGTAGTGTAGTAGAATGGTATCTTGAGATGAATGGATGATAACTGAGTCTTTTGTGGTTAACAGGTACCGGGAACCTTGGAGCTGGAAGCACTGGAGATACTGGAGACGCTGGAGATACTGGAGACGCTGGAGATACTGGAGACGCTGGAGGTAGGGAGCACTCACACGGAGAGGAGAGAACACGCGAGGAGATACTTGGAAGCAGGTAAGTAGATCGTGGGGAGTCCTTAAGGTAAGCATACAGGTAATGTTAATGCAAACGAGACCGGACATCGAGTGGTGTGTGTGAGTGCTCTATATGCAGACGGTGATGAGGTGCTGATGAGGTGCAGGTGCCGGTGATCAGTATTCTGGTGATTGGGTGCGCTGTGATTGGTGAGTGGTGGAGCCTGACGTGTCTGTGACATAGACATCACAAATTGGTTGCAGTAATAAGGAGAAAATGATTTAAACTAAAGTAATCAAAAGGAAACAAAAGGAACTCAGAAATAGAACAACCAACTTAAAGCGTGAGGCAGAACTAACAATGAACTGAAAAAAAAACACAGGGCTTAAATATACAGAACAAACCAATAAAAGAAACATGAAACGTGTGAATACTTAAACCATTTGTAACCTATTGACTAACTGAAACAGGGAAGAGAGAAAACAGAACTGAAACACCCAGCCAAACATAAACTCAGAATATCCCTAAAAATATATTAAAATAAACTGCAAATAAATTTTCAAAATAACCATCAATAACAATTAAATTAAATATTAAAAGTCAGTAGTACTATGGGTTTCAATGTGGACAACTATTTATTTTCATTATGTTTATTACTCTGCATTCCTTAATGTGGACAATATACAATGTTTTATAGTTCTTAAAGGTTTGAATGAACAAACAGCGAAGCAGAAGTGCTTTAAGAGTCTTTACACTGTAAACATGTAATTATGAAGAAATTTCAGTTCATTTAGAATCAGAATCAATGTAAATGTGAATTTAGTGAGTCAAAGACAGTGTTGATTTCAAGGGGAATTTCTGTTCTCGCAGTGACCTGTAAAAGAAACATTTTTGCTCATTACTCATTACAATAATTTTATAATCAGTTCCTTTTGCGCAGCTTATTTCACAAGTACAGTACGGTTGTGAGAACAGACTCACGTTTATCGGTGTTCGCTTTCTGGATCACCTGTTTAGGAGTTTGAGACCATCTCAGTGTCACATCTGTGAGTCCTCTATCAGCAAGAGCAGATCCCAACTGAAAATAACATTCATACTAAACTGATTAAATCAGAATGTGATGATACACTCAAATGTTCCACTCCCTTCCTTTGTGTCGTTTCTCAAAGAAGCTCTACAGCATCAGCGTAAACCTATTTGTTCTTAAAACAATGTCAGAATATTGTGAAAATATTCAAAATCAAAAATCGTAATTTAAACTACACTAATTCTCTTTTTGTAAATGCAAATGCATTGCAGGAGAACAACTGATATTGTTCTTATTAATTTCAGGACATCATATAGATTAATTTGGTGTACAGTGTGCACATCCAGACTTGGGTTGTTTGAATTGGGTATTTAGAAGTCATATTGTTCAATAATTGTTTTTATGTCTTCATTTTGCTTATTGCATAATTTGTTAGTTTGTTGATTGCCTGATGTCTTTTATCAGGTGTGAGGATTTATGTGAATATAAAATGTATTGGTTGATATTTTATTACCTTGGTTGGTTGAACTGATCGGACCTTGAATGTTGCATTTTTTTATTAAACTTTTTTATTAAAGTTTCATGATAGCAGATAAAGTAGTGTGTGTGTGTGTGTGTGTGTGTGTGTGTTTTAATTTATTATTATTACTTTGAGGTCATAATAAATAAAAATACATGAATGTGAATACAGTGGGTCAGGATTTGCACTTTCAAACAACATACAGATTAGTTGAAATTGTTTTGAAATGTTTCTATGTAAATCAACTAAAATTATTATTTTTCAAAACACAAAATAAATCAACACTCAATTAAATAAATAAATAAATAAATCAATTAAATAAAGGTTCCAAAGGGGGGGTTTCGCAGCAATGCCATAGAAGAACCAGTTTGGTTTCCCAAAGAACCTTTCAGTGATCAGTTCTTAACAGAATCATTTTTTTTCTTAGTTTTTAAGAACATTTTACCACTCTAATGAACCTTTTGTAGAATGGAAAGATTCCATGAATGTTAAAAAGGTCTTAATGGAAATATCGATGTGAAAAAATAACCTATATTTTTATGTGTACTATGAAATGCAGCAAAAATTAAATGACTTTACAACAATTGAGCCTATATACAGTATCTCTGGACCTCACAGTAATCTTAAAGGCTTAATTTGTTTCTTTCTCTCACCTGTTTCAGAACATTTTCTATCATTGAAGGGTCGGTCAAATCATTCCTGGAGTTAAACTGCATTTTTACAAACGATCTTTTTAAACAGGGACCTGAAAAAACACAGTCATACATGGTACATGTAAATACATAGAACATCTACTTCAGTTAACAATGAAATATTAGAAATATGATTTGGACACTTTTTATTAAAACATATCCCTGCTCCTCACTGCATTTTGCCAAAAATATATGACGATGTGAGGACATTATTATTATTATCTGATATTATAAACCAATATCACTAATATACCTTCTCCATAGACCTTCACCTCACACAGAGTGAGTATCTTCAGGTCTCCAGGAATGATCAGATTCACATAACGTCCCTCCATCCCATTACATGAGTAGTTGTAGGACTCGCCTGCTGGAATAGCAGGAATAACAGCACATCTACAGACAGAGAGAGAAACTGATGAAGGAGATAAAGATACTGTCATATATTCACATTTGTTCTCAAGCTCTCATGTTCTTTCAACCTCAAGAGTCTCACATGGGATTGTTGTTGCCGTTGTTCTCCAAAGAGTTTCCGATGCGAATCTCTGCTCCGTTTATTTGTTCTGCACAGCAGTGTTTTCTGTTAGTGATGACCACTTTACTAACTCTGTAAATATGACGCAGATCCAGCCTCCACCATGGGTTAGTCTCATCAAGAGTTGACGAGCATCCCGTGTACAACTGCTGGAGACCTCGATCAATGGCCTTTTCAGCAAACCCGTCCCCATATTTTGATGATTGTGTAGCGGCTCCATCTACTGCCAGATTTTCTAGAAAATTTATGAAAAAGGCATTTACATTAATGCAAAGTTTGTAATAGAAGGGAAGATTATTAGCAAACAATGACTTGAGGTGAAGTGAGTCATTTCTGTGAGGCATTGGATCAGTTGTTTACTCAGAGGAACTCAGAGGGCAGAATCTGTTTTATTTTAAGCAAAACAAAGACGAATCAGGAAATAAGTCAGGATATCTTCTGGCAAGGCTTGTGAAACAGAGACCAAGCACTAATATTACTGCAGCTTTAAAGATTCAAACAGTGATTTACAGGCAACTACTAGGTCTATTTGTAAAACAATGACAGACTACTATCAACAATTGTATCCATCTGATGTCACAAACCCTGGAATTGAAATTATATTATTTAAATTATTTACAGTTTAAAAGATCTCATTATGTCATTTAAAGGGTGTCACGGATTGGCACAGAGACAAGAAGGTAAGATCCATATGCAGCTTTAATTGGGTAATCCAAAAACATAATCCAGGCAGACAAGGGTCAGAGTCCACAGAACAATCCACAATAAACAAAGAAAACACAAACAAAACAAAACCTCAATAACAAAAGCAGAAACAAACCAGGTATAAATAGACAGAACTAATGATCAAACACAAAACAGCTGGGTGCAATGAAAGGATAATGAGTCCGGGAAGTGTGTTATGGGAAATGAAGTCCAAGGGTGTGGTGAGGAACAGTCCGGGTTGGAGTGCCCTCTAGTGGCTAACTAGGGCACTCCAACTGGTGCTCATGACAGTACCCCCTCTCTATGGAGCGGCTACCAGACGCTCCATCTGACAAAACATAAAGCAAAAAACTCAGGAGGGAGGTGGACTGGAGGAGGACCAGGGGGAGGGATGGTGGGCCAGGTCCAGAGTCCCCGACTGAAGGCCAGGGGGGAGCCGGAGGAACAAACCATGGGGGCTCTAGCAAAGTCAGAGTCCTGGCTGAGTGCCAGGGTGGTGCTGGAGGAACAGACCAGGTGGGTTGCAGCAGGTTTAGAGTCCAGGCTGAATGCCAGGGCGGTGATGGAGGAACTGACCAGGCGGGTTCCAGCAGGTCTAGAGTCTGGGCTGAGTGCCAGCGCGGTGCTGGAGGAACAGACCGGGTGGGTTTCAACAGGTCAGACGGCCTGGGCAGCGGCAGCAGGACAGAAGGCCTGGGCGGCGGCAGCAGGGCAGACGGCCTGGATGGCAGCAGCAGGGCAAAACGCTCAGGTGGCGCCGGCAGGGCAAGGCACTTGGGTGGCGCCAGCAGGGCAAGGCGCTTGGGTGGCGCTGGCAGGGCACAGCGCTTGGGAAGTGCAAGAACGACCTCTGGGGTGGTCTCCGGACCAACAATGGGCTCTGGGGAAGCCTCCGAGCCTTGAAGGATGAAGGAGGCCCTCTTCCTCCTCTTCCTCCTTTTACGTGTGTGAGGCGGAGACTCAGTGCCCACCTCCTCTGTGGGCTCTGGAGTGGACTCACGAACTGGAGCGGGCTCTGGAGCGGACTCGCGAACTGGAGCGGGCTCTGGAGCGGGCTCTGGAGCAGACTCACAGGCTGAAGCGGGCTCAGGAGCGGACTCACGGGCTGGAGCGGGCTTTGGAGTGGGCTCTGGTTGACTTGGTGTTGCCCATCGACTCCGATAGTGGAGAGAGTTGACAAAGCCCCAAAAATCCAGGAACTGAAGCCCCTCCATTTCCCATTGAGGCAAAGGGTCATCAAGGCATTTATTAAAGATCTCATTTATTGCCGCATCATTATAGCCCAGCCCCACCACCATGGTCCAAAAAGACCGGGCAAAGCCCCCTACCTCCATTCCCTCTTGGTGAAGAGCCATCAGAGCCCGAAGTCGAGCCATACGCTCCCTCATTGTGGCTGGAGGAAGAGTTCGGAAACTCATACTGCTGGATCTAATTTGTGATTGAGGTTTCTGTCTCGGATTGGCACAGAGACAAGAAGGTAAGATCCATATGCAGCTTTAATTGGGTAATCCAAAAACATAATCCAGGCAGACAAGGGTTAGAGTCCACAGAACAATCCACAATAAACTAAGAAAACACAAACGGAAGCCAGTGACCAAAAACGAAACCTCAATAACAAAAGCAGAAACAAACCAGGTATAAATAGACAGAACTAATGATCAAACACAAAACAGCTGGGTGTAATGACAGGATAATGAGTCTGGGAAGTGTGTTATGGGAAATTAAGTCCAAGGGTGTGGTGAGGAACAGTCCGGGTTGGAGTGTCCTCTAGTGGCTAACTAGGGACTCCAACTGGTGCTCATGACAAAGTTGTACTTTGCCTCTGGAAAAAATGGGCTTTTAAATAAAACATGGCTGCATATGCAGTATAAAGGCAATCAGGTGCTACCTGACTAGAGAAAACAGAGAAATAAGGCTGTTGTCCTACCTTTTGCAAAATAGGTAGGAAAACTTCAACATCTATAATGCACGTTGCCGTCCAAGGCCACTCCCACCAGTCTGCTATGTATACGCTTACCAATATCAAATATCACCTTGCTTTAGTAGGAAATACTTCTTAGCAAACTTTTAGTCATAATGTTGTCAACTTATACTGTTCAAATTCATTCAAAGTGTAAACATTTAGCAGGAATGAGTTACTTTCAGTTTCCAGTGAAGAATCCAGAGAGTTGTAGGCAAAGAATTGTAAATGCAGAGAGAACACCACTGAATCAGGAAGTCTCCCATCCTCATTGCGTCATGCAAATATTTTACTTATCTTAAAGAAAGGATAGGCCCTATATGGAATGCTCCTTTTATCGCCCAGTATCTGTAATAAATGTTGATGCTAAAATTTGCTAAAAGCTAAAAGATTAGATGTTTATTTGTTACAACTTACTGCACCAGATCAAACTGGATTTATTTGTGAAAGATGCTCACTTTTTAATATTAGTTGTCTTGACATTGCATAGTATTGTTTTATAACTAAATAGCTGCTTTTCCACCGTCGGGCCAAACCATTCTCTTTGCTTAACCGTTCCATTCCGTGCCAATCAGGGCCAGCTGGATATGGTTTCATTTTCCACTGTGGGGCTGATAACGGCTGCTCTTTAGAATTGAATATAAATGAATCAGTCGTTGCCTTGGTAATAATGGTTTACTAATGATATGAGATGTACTGTAAATAGTGACTGTGTTAGGGAGGATGATCAGATAATTTTATTATTAAATTGTGTTTACATTGCTTAAATAGCACACTTAGCTAGCTATAGAAAAACTGGTAGCCAGGGAACATAAAAGTGACCAGTACTGATTGGCAACACCACTACACACATTCTATTGGCACAGTGAGAATTCTGGGCTGAGAATGGTTTGTAATTGTAACATAACTGGAACCATTCGGTCTGACGATGGTATAGCGAAAAAATTTAAGGCTATGGTCATTTCTGTGGATACCACTTGGAATGAAAGTATTTGTTTGAGGTCTTACACTGTGTCTACACCAGACGTAAGCGGCGTGATGTAACGTGACAAAATACAATTGAACCCATTGTCGGTGATGTTGTCTATACTGGTGTGGTGTGGTGCGACGTAATGTGACAAATCCCCAACAGTAAATTGATGCCTCATTCTATTTATGATGTACTCCAAGCACTCTACGGTACTGCTCATAGGAAGGAAAAATGGATTTTCAATGGTCACTTTGTCACGTCCAGTGTAGACAGCTTCTAGCCGTTGTGAGCCCAATGCAGATAGAGAGCCAGGAGCAGTGATGGAGTTGCCAGCG
Organism: Megalobrama amblycephala; assembly: GCF_018812025.1. NCBI lineage: Eukaryota > Metazoa > Chordata > Actinopteri > Cypriniformes > Xenocyprididae > Megalobrama > Megalobrama amblycephala. Next base: position 3,438,897 of record NC_063046.1, on the reverse strand, counting down.
CAATAGGAAGCGAATGAACCAATCATCATCCCGGAGCCCAAGCTTCATGGGTCTGACCAGGTGAGTAAGCCAGAAACATCGCCCATCCACGGGGGAGTTATTGTGGAGTACAAGGGTATGGAGAGGAGCCCCCACCCACTCTTGCCACAGGGAGTGAGTCGCTGCTGGACTCTGTAGACAGTTTGTTGGTGTTTGGACAGGATGAACTTCTACCTCCGCTGATCCCACCCAGCCTGCGCCCCTGCTGGTCCCATCCAGCATGAGGTATTCTGTATCCCCCGAGTCCTCGCCAAGCCTCTCTCCTGCCACTTCTTCAAAATTCAGCCAGTTCCTCTGTCCAGGCTTCACTGTCCTGTCATCTCCTCCACTGTCTCTCCTCTGTGACGTGGATCCACTTCAAGCCTTCGGTTATTCAGCTCCTCCTGGGTACATCTCCTGCCACTGATCAAGTCACTCCATCTCGGCTCATCGCCCTGAATCCTCCCCTTTGACTCCTCCCTCCCTCCCTCCTTCTGCTCCACCAGAGACCTTCAGCCTAACGGCTTCACAGGTGTCCCTCAATCCTCCGACTCTGTTCCCGGTCTGCAGTGGTCATTATCTATTAAAACTGGTCCAAGGAAGGAATGCAGGGAGCGAAGGCTGGCCCATGTAGTTCAATCCAACAGACGAGCTACTGTAGCTCAAATTGCTCAAGAAGTTAATGCTGGTTCTGATAGAAAGGTGTCAGAATACACAGTGCATCACAGTTTGTTGCGTATGGAGCTGCATAGCTGCAGACCAGTCAGGGTGCCCATGCTGACCCCTGTCCACCGCCGAAAGAGCCAACAGAGGACACGTGAGCATCAGAACTGGACCACGGAACAATGGAAGAAGGTGAATAAACAAGTCTGATCTGTGGAGACCCCACCTCCAACTTACAGGACTTAAAGGATCTTCTACTAACATCTTGGTGCAGATACGACAGCACACCTTCAGGGGTCTAGTGGAGTCCATGCTACAATGGGTCAGGGCTGTTTTTGTAGAAAAAAAAATGGACCAACACAATATTAGGAAGGTGGTCATAATGTTATGCCTGATCTTTTTATATTGAAGACTTCATATCAGTGATTCATCTTCTGGATTGTGTTTGTATTTACAACCCGTTCATGACACCAAGCACAGTTCTTACATTTATTGCAAACTGGTGAATGTTTTGGGTCAATCTTAGAAATAACTTTCACCAGTTTCCCCTTAATTGTAAGAATCGGACTTGGGTACACAGTCCTACAGGTTTTGGTTCTGCCCAACGAGGCTGAAATTGACAATTTATGGTTCATCATTCTTTGTTTTGCGAATGTCTCAGTTGGAAACATTAATGCACTTTCATAAGATGCTGTAAGGTTCATTCTGTATATGTTTTATATCATTTGGCATTTTATGTAATATGTACGTCTCTAATATGTTGTGTGTGGGGGGACTGTTCTTTTTGTGTGTGTGTGTGTGTGTGTGTGTGTGTGTGTGTGTGTGTGTGTGTGTGTGTGAAAACGCTTTTATTAGACTTCCCATGTCACTTTGAAGTAGAAAATTCTGACTAACTGAAAAGGTTCCAGATGCTTAAATAATATTAAATACTTTATACATGTGTATCCTATGCACACAATGAATTATGCTTATTAATTGTTTGCAGTAATCAACTTTGCTTGTATGGGTTAAAAGTAAGCTTTTACAAAAAAAAATAAAAATAAAAAAAAAGATAAAAATATGTTATAATATAATTATATATTGCTCTACAACAATGTATTACCTGCCAAATACCCGTAGACTTCAACCTCACAAAGAGTAAGAATCTTCTGATCACCAGGAATATAAACATTCACATAACGTCCATCCATCCCATTACATGTGTAGTTGTAGGACTGTCCTGCTGGAATAGCAGGAATAACAGCACATCTACAGACAGAGAGAGAGAAACTGATGGAGATAAAGTTACTGTCATATTATCTTCACATTCACATTAATCTTTCACGTTTGTACTCAAGCTCTCACATTCTTTCAACCTCAAGAGTCTCACATGGGATTGTTGTTGCCGTTGTTCTCCAAAGATTTTCCGATGCGAATCTCTGCTCCGTTTATTTGTTCTGCACAGCAGTGTTTTCTGTTAGTGATGACCACTTCTCTAACTCTGTAAATATCACGCAGATCCAGCCTCCACCATGGGTTAGTCTCATTAAGGGTTGAGGAGCATCCAGTATTCAACTGCTGGAGACCTCGATTACTGTCAATGGCCTTTTCTGCAGACCAGCTCCCAAATGTTGACGACTGTGAAGCAGCGGCTCCTACTGCCCGATTTCCTGGAAAATTAATAAAAACCTGTCGGACCCATCTTTATGCAACACAACGCCTTATGGTTGTAACGCAGACACATTTTCGGCAGCTCTTGCACACTCTCTTTCTTTCTGAGTGAGCGAAGATGAAAACTTTTATTTCTGCTGCACTGAATTTAAAAGCATGCTAATTTTATTTCTCTATTTTAATCATATGTTTACCTCACAGCAGCATCTTGCACATTGTTGGTTGCTTGGTAACAGACCTGGCAAGTGATTACGGAACTCGATGGAGAGGTTTAAGATTTCCTAACTAGACATAAGGCAAGATTTTGTAAGATAAGATCCTAAATCAAGTTCCTTCTGTGTTACAGCCTGTGCCTTGAGTGTGTTTTGGTTTTCTCTATGTGTGACGTCATGACTTTGCTATTTCATTCTCTGTCCGAGTTTGATTGTTTAGGTCTGCCCCTGTGCATCTGTGTCTAGTTGTGCATGCTCTTTGATTGACTATATGAAGGATGCTGAAAGGAGAGCATGGAAGGAGAGAGGAAGTACATGAGCAAACAAGCTTCTTCATTTCTTTGTCTTTCTTTATTTGTTAAGTGGTTTTGTTTTTCTTTGATTAAAGTTTCTGGTATTAATATTATTAATTTGTGTTTCACGAGTTCACACTTACAAATAAGTCAAGTAAATTAATTGGTAAACGTATTTGGCGTGCTGTCCGGGGAGAGGGCTCCGAGCTCGGTAATCGGCCCGAACACAGAGTACCCCCCCCCTCCTTTTAGATTATATGAAGTAATCCAGAGAGTGTGAGGAGACGGGGTGGTGGAGGGATTCTGGAAACTGTCGAGGATCCTTGGGTGAGTTTGACTGTGATTATATACAGGCCTGAACTCATGCCGATTGGGTAGACATGTTGATTACAGATTGTTGACAGCTGGTTGAGATGACGTAATGATTAAGATGTTGTAATGATTGGGTATCTTATTTGACTTGTTCCTCCTGAACTACGTTTATAAAACATCATTTATTGTCTTTTGTTATATTTGGAATTATTTTGTTTGTTCTTGTTTTTCATACAATACATGTTCCTGATTCTTTGCCTTTTAATAAATATTTAGTAATGTATTTGTGCTTCACGTTTCTTTCCATATTTTACATTTTCCCATTTCTGATGCCTTTAAGTAGGGGTTCGTAACATATGTAATACAAATTTGTGAGAAATCTTATATCTTAAGTTAGAACCTAAGATAGAACCCTTCTGTAATCCACCCCCCGGTGATTTTATTTCTTTCCACAAAGCTTGTTTCTGCCAGTGAATAAAAAAAAAAATTAAAAAAAATAATTCCGACTTTTTATCTCACAACTCTGACTTTTTTTCCCACCCTGTTTTGGAGATCTCCAGGCTGAAGCTATACCCTTCTCGCTCACGTCACGACTGACCAATCAGGTTCAAGCATTTCAAAGAACCGTGTAGTAAAAATTATTTATTGCATTCAATATTAAAAAGTGCTTGACAACAAAGAATTACCTGCCAAATACCCATAGACTCCAGCTTCACAAATACTAAGCATCCTCTGATCTCCAGGAATATGAACAACCACATAACGTCCCTCCATCCCGCGGCATTGGTAAGTGCCCGTGGCACCGGATGCAAGAGTGGAAATTACACCGCATCTACAGACAGAGAGATCATGTATTATCAGTTTCTGTTCATCTTCAGTCACATTCATCAAAACAGTCAAAGAAATCCTCACATGGGGTTGCTGTAGATGTCAAGGAAGGTCCCGACACGAATCACTGCCCCATTTATCCTTGATCCAAGGTTCGGTCTGTTAGTGATGGTCACTCTGTTCACTCTGTATATCTTCATCAGATCCACTCTCCACCACGGGTTGGTCTCTGAGTTTGTGTGGGTCCAGCTGGCGAGCGAACCATCAAGAGCAAATTCAGGTAAAGAGCCTGCGAAAGTTGATGACTGAGTAGTTTTGCCCCAAAGTGCTGCATTCTCTGGAAAATGTTTCAAGGACAAAGGCAAAAACTTTGTCAAACAGAAAAGAAAGGAAAAAACAGAACAAATGTTTAAATAAAATAAATGATTCTTACCTTCTTGTCCATTTGCCCTTTCCTCAATCAATAAAACCCCTGTGGAGTGAGTATCAAAGAACCAGGTTTTGTTGAATCACATTCAGATTTGTATTTCTGTTTTAATTTACTTTGATACTGTCACTAACAAAATATCTTCTGAATGATAATGGAAACATAAAACATTGATCTGTGTAATGAGCATGTTGGAGGAAACTACTGACAATAATAATAATAATAATAATAAGCAACAAAAAGATTTGAATTAACAGTCAGACAACAACACGTTTCTGTGGAATCACTACCTGACAAACACAGACATAAAGCAGACTGTCAAACTATTTGCATGCACAAATGAGCATCTACTTAACATAAGATTTGATTAGTAAAGTAGATCTATAAAATAAACTGAGAAATACTATCCTAGAGATCAAGTGACAAGCAACCCTTCAAAAACGTATCAGTAAAAAAAAAAAAATATTTCAAATAAATGTTGTCTGTTCAAACAATCCTGAATAAAAAATATATTGCTGTTTCCACAGAAATATGAAGCAGCACAACCGTTTTCAACATTGATAATAATCATAAATGTTTCTTGAGTAACAAAACCATTTAAGCATTAGAATGATTTCTGAAGGATCATATGAAGATTCAACTGAGAATTCCGCTTTGATCACAGATATATTGATATATATTGACATTGAAAACAGCCATTTAAATTATGATAATGTTTCTCTGTTTTTACTGTATTTTTGATCAAATTTATGCAGCCTTGGTGAGCAGAAGAGACTTTCAAAAACATGAAAAATCTTACCGATCCCAGATTTCTTAACACTATAATGTAAATGCTGAGAAATTATATAAGAGTTAATGTATGAAACAGCAACTGATCTAGATTATTTAGGTTTGTTAGGCAAGAATTTTCAATACTTTCCTTAATATGCTATAAATCCATGGTAGATAGAGATGAGTGTAAACTAAACTACAAACAGAGCAACATTTCTGAACAAAGAAAAACATTGCAGAAAGCTCATTTAATATTAGTGTGAATCTAGTAAAATAGCAGATGTATGTTGTATTTACCCAGTAAGATCATCAGGCACTTGAAGAGCTTCTTCATGTTCGATTAAAGGCATCTGTCTTTCTTTTAGGGATGAAGAGTGTGAGTTTTATACTTTTATGGAAGACAACCCCTTTAAATGCACACCACATGATCAACTATGTCTCTCCGCCCATCCATCTTCATCATCTCATCTCTCTCTAATGGGTTTTCATTCATTAACACAGAGAATATAGAAGTTTGAGTTACAAATTTTAGTCAATCACAAAAAGCCTTATTAAAAGAGTCCAAGAAAGGCAAGAAAAGTCATGACAGGTGATCATCATTATTATTGTGTTCATCACAGATTTTCAGGGTGTTTACTGCTGTTTACAAACACCTTTAGTTGTGCACAGACCAACAAAATCAGCTGCAAAAACACAAACAAATAAGCTTCAAATAAGCTGTCTGGGACACCGTCACTGACACACCCATTGCTTAAAGGGGACTGGGTAATTTCTATTGCTGCACGATGAAAACTTATTGGCTGAAAGTATCCCAATTTGGATTGCTTTGCAACCCACTGATGGATCAAATATGCACAACCCACCAGTGGGTTATTTAAACTATGTTAAATATGGGTTTTCACTGCAATGCCATAGAACAACCAGTTTGGTTTCCCAAAGAACCTTTCAGTGATCAGTTCTTAAAAGAGCCATTTTTTGTTTGTATGAAGTACATTTTAGTGATCTAAAGAACATTTTTCCACCATAAAGAACCTTTTGTGTAATTGAAAGATTCCATGGATGTTAAAGGTTCTTCATGGAACCGTCAATGCCAATAAAAAAAAAACCTTCATTTTTAAGAGTGTAGTTCATTTTTACAAGACTACTAAACTATTTTTGCATCATATTTCCAGATAAACTTAAATCCTGTAAAAACTAGCAAAATACAGTAAATAACCACTGTCATGTTCTTTGTTTGGGATGAATACAGATTACAGAATACAGGCTTCAGCATATTTTGTACAGCTCTTGTAAATTTAAACCATATTACCTTGATTTAAACTTGTTTAACACTTTTATATATATATATATATATATATATATATATATATATATATATATATATATATATATATATATATATGTATATATAAACATTTAAAAATATGTTTATATATACAAAAAAAATGTTTGTTAAACAAGTTTAAATTGAGGTTTAAAAAGTACCCCTCCTCGAACCGTCACCTTAACGTGGTGGAGGGGTTTGAGTGCCCGAATGATCCTAGGAGCTATGTTGTCGGGGGCTATATGCCCCTGGTAGGGTCTCCAAAGGCAAACAGGTCCTAGGTGACAGGTAAGACAAAGAGCGGTTCAAAAGCCCCTTATGAAAAGGATTATAACAAGGTCTGTTACGTCGTCCAGTATGGCGCAAACCGGGGCCCCACCCTGGAGCCAGGCCCGGGGTTGGGGCTCGCATGCGAGCTCCTGGTGGCCGGGTCTTACTCCACGGGGCCTGGCCGGGCTCAGCCCGAAGAAGCAAATTGGGGCCGACCTCTCGTGGGCCCATCACCTGCAGGAGGGACTGTAAGGGGCCGGTGCAATGTGGATTGGGCGGCAGTCGAAGGCGGGGGCCTCGGCGACCCAATCCCCAGACGCGGAATACGGTGCTAGGGACATGGAATGTCACCTCACTGGGCGGGAAGGAGCCTGAGCTTGTGCTGGAGGTTGAGAGGTACTGACTAGAGATAGTTGGGCTCACCTCCACGCACAGTTTGGGCTCTGGAACCCAACTCCTTGAGAAAGGCTGGACTCTCCACTACTCTGGAGGTGCCCGCAGTGAGAGGCGGCGGGCTGGTGTGGGCTTGCTCATAGCCCCCCAGCTTAGCCGCCATGTGTTGGAGTTTACCCGGTGAATGAGAGGGTCGCTTCCCTGCGCCTTCGGGCCGGGTATAGGTCTCTCACTGTCGTTTGTGCCTATGGGCCGAATGGCAGTGCAGAGTACCCGGCCTTCTTGGAGTCTCTGGGAGGGGTGCTGGAAAGTTGAAGAAGGAGTCCTATCGAGCCTGGCTGGCTTGTGGAACTCCTGAGGCAGCTGATGGGTACCGGCAGGCCAAGCGGACTGCAGCCCAAATAGTTGTGGAGGCAAAAACTCGGGTCTGGGAGGAGTTTGGTGAGGCCATGGAGAAGGACTATCGGTCGGCCTCGAGGAGATTCTGGCAAACCATCCGGCGCCTCAGGAGGGGGAAGCAGTGCCCTGCCAACACTGTTTACAGTGGAGGTGGGAAGCTGTTGACCTCAACTGGAGATATCGTCGGACGGTGGAAGGAATACTTCGAGGATCTCCTCAACCCCACCGACACGTCTTCCTCTGAGGAAGCAGAGGCCGAGGGCTCAGAGGTGGATTCGTCCATCACCCAAGCTGAAGTCACCAATGTAGTTCAGAAGCTTCTCGGTGGCAAGGCACCGGGAATGGATGAGATCCGCCCTGAGTACCTTAAGTCTCTGGATGCTGCGGGGCTGTCTTGGTTGACACGCCTCTGCAACATCATGTGGCGGTTGGGGACAGTGCCCCTGGACTGGCAGACCGGGGTGGTGATCCTTCTTTTCAAGAAGGGGGACCGGAGGGTGTGTTCCAACTACAGGGGGATCACACTCCTCAGCCTCCCTGGAAAAGTCTATGCCAGGGTACTGGAGAGGAGAATTCGGCCGATAGTTGAACATCGGATCCAGGAGGAACAATGCGGTTTTCGTCCCGGTCTTGGAACACTGGACCAGCTCTATACCCTCTTCAGGGTGCTAGAGGGTTCATGGGAGTTTGCCCAACCAGTCCACATGTGCTTTGTGGATTTGGAGAAGGCATTCGACCGTGTCCCTCGTGGCGCCCTGTGGGGGGTGCTCTGGGAGTATGGGGTCCGGGGCCCTCTGCTAAGGGCTGTCCGGTCCCTGTACGACCAGAGCAGGAGCTTGGTTCGCATTGCCGGCAGTAAGTCAGACCTGTTCCCGGGGCGTGTTGGACTCCGGCAGGGCTGCCCTTTGTCACCGGTCCTGTTCATTATCTTTATGGACAGGATTTCTAGGCGTGGACAGAATTTCTAGGTGCAGCCAGGGGCTGGAGGGAGTCCGGTTTGGGGACCATAGGATTTCGTCGCTGCTTTTTGCAGATTATGTTTTCCTGTTGGCTCCATCAAACCAGGACCTTCAGCGTGCACTGGGACAGTTTGTAGCCGAGTGTGAAGCGGCTGGGATGAGAATCAGCACCTCCAAGTTCGAGGCCATGGTTCTCAGCCGGAAAAGGGTGGCTTGTCCCCTTCAGGTTGGTGGAGTAGTCCTGCCTCAGGTGGAGGAGCTTAAGTATCTTGGGGTCTTGTTCACGAGTGAGGGAAGAACGGAGTGGGAGATTGACAGGTGGATTGGTGCAGCTTCTGCAGTAATGCAGTCGATGTACCGGTCCGTCGTGGTGAAGAAGGAGCTGAGCTGTGAGGCGAAGCTTTCGATTTTCCGGTCAATCTGGGGAGGTGTTCCAGGCATGTCCCACTGGGAGGAGGCCCCGGGGAAGACCTAGGACACACTGGAGGGACTATGTCTCTCGGCTGGCCTGGGAATGCCTCGGAATTCCCCCGGAAGAGCTGGAGGAAGTGTCTGGGGAGAGGGAAGTCTGGGCATCTCTGCTTAGACTGCTGCCCCCACGACCCGGCCCTGGATAAGCGGAAGAAAATGGATGGATGGATGGATGGATGGACATTTAAAAGTACATTTTAATAATCAACCGAAAAGGTTCTCATGCTGGTGTGCATTATTGAAATCAGAACCATTGATGGGCTGATGTTCGGCGGGGGAACTGCAAAGTTCATACCTCAGACTGTGGCCTCACATTTCTGATTGCTGCACAATGTTGCGACTGATTCTCTTATATTTTTGTGTACTGTGTAGTTTAACACTGTTGAACGCATGAAAGAATAAATGCACCACACTAACAAATAGATTCTATCAAACAAATTAGAGACAGAAATAATTTTGACTGGCCAATTTATACACCAGAGAAGCCAGAGGCGTCAATGGGAATCCATCCATAATGTGTTTACATCCATTCAAAGGTGACTATTTTTCAAAGGTGTCACCATTTAAATTTTTATTCAAACATTTAAATAAACGTAAATGCAAAAAAAGCTCAGTATCGGCTACAGTAGGGCCTCGTAACAAAATGTGGGGTCTCCACTTGCACTTGAAAAAGAGCCCCACCCCCTCACCATCACACCAGAGTCAGAAATTAATGGGGGCTTGGAGCAAGAATGCCACAAACTATTAAAAAATATCTCTGTCTGAGTTCTTGGTTTTAATTTTTATAAAGGATAAAGGATTTTATAAAGGGTAGTTAAGCAATACCACATGAACAAAAGTGCTGTTTTTCCAAATATTAGCATGTTGCCAAATGTCATATTGATTTTTATACAACAGTTCAAAAAACAAGAAGTTAATATTACATGTGACTTACATTTTAGACTCAGAATATTGCCATAGTTATTGCTCTGTTTCACTAATGAAAATTATTCCTAACAGATCCACAGTATAGCTATTATGCGTCTCTGGAGTCCGGGCAACAATGTAATGTTTAGTTACAGAATGAATCCACATTTTTGAATGAATATAGGTCAAACTAACTGTTTCTTTGAAATGGGCCTCTTAATTGCAAAGGCTGCCTCTAACTAGGCTGAGGTAGACTGTTTGGAATTTTATAGATTTTACAGTAAATATTAAAGGGTTAGTTCACCCAAAAATGAAAATGACCCATGATTTACTCACCCTCAAGCCATCCTAGGTGTATCTGACTTTCTTTCAGTCAAACACAATCAGAGTTTTATTAAATAATGTCCTGGCTCTTCCAAGCTTTATAATGGCAGTAAATAGCGGATGAGATTTTGAAGCCCAAAGAAGTGCAACCATCCATCATAAAAGATATCCACACGGCTCCTGATTAATAAAGTCCTTCTGAAGCGAAGTGATGCATTTGTGTATGAAAAATATCCATATCTAAAACTTTGAAAACTAAAATAACTAGCTTCCGACAGAAGCCTGTTCACATCGATTTATGGCAAAAAAAGTGACCTCTGACCTGACGCATGATGTATTGATGAACGCAGAAGCTCAGAGGATACAGCAAAACAAAATGCTGCATGAATTAGAAGTCTAAAACAAGATTTTTTAAGGAAAAATGTTTTACACTTTAGTCAACATGCGTACAGATAAGCTAATTATTTTAGTTTTTAAAGTTTTAAATCTGGATATTTTTCATTCAAAAACGCATCGCTTCACTTCAGAAGGCCTTAATTAACCCCCAGACCCAGAGCCATATGGATATCTTTTTTATCATGGATGGATGTGCTTTTTTGTGATTCAAAATCTCATCCTTTATTCACTGCCATTATAAAGCTTGGAAGAGCCAGGATATTATTTAATATGACTCTGTTCGTCTGAAATATACACCTAGGATGGCTTGAGAGTAAGTAAATCATGGGGTAATTATTTTTATTGTTGGTTGAATTATCCCTTTAAGGACATAAAAACAGGTTTTCACTGAAAAAAGATATATACACAAAAGTATTTTGCAGTTAAAAAAAAAAAGGGAAAAAAAGTACAAATTCTGAAAAAATAAATGTTAAATTGATACAAGCTTAATCATGCTTAACTCATGAAAAAAAAAAAATCTTCTAGAAACAGTAATAACTTAATGTTGATATTTACTTGTAAGAAGCATGCTGTTATATGTGCTATTATTGTTAAAATAAAAGTTAAAAATGTACAGTCTCATTAAATATGAATAAGACTTTGTCTTAATAAAATATCTACTGCTCAACCAACCAGATCAATGTTCTGAAAACCGAAAGGAATATTTCTTTACTCATTATCATGTTCTTTGCAATGTTGCAAACTATAAGAATGTACCCAAAAATATCTTTCAAATATCTAACAATCTTTGAGATGACTCACAATAATGTGTTCAATTTACACTCAATTTATAACACATCTTACTTAAGGTTTTAGATTTTAGAATAAATTTCATAGTTCAAAGTTGACTTTTTTATATTATTCATAATTTTGAACAAGACCAACTCACTTCAAAAACAAAAACTGCAAAAATTGTACTTAAGCAAACAAACACAAGGTGTAAAATTATAATATTGATTTCCTTTAATAAATAAAGATTTTTGGGAAGAAACTTGTTACTAAAATATAGGTATAAGTAAAATATCATCAGTGCACATGCAATGTAGAATGACTCATATATACACACAGTTACCTGCAAGAGTGCAATAATTCTTGAGTTGAAAGTAAAATCATAAAAAGACAGAGAAACACCCAATGAAGGAAAACCTAAACACCCTCTATATATTTCCTCACCTGAACTGAACATTTCTGTAGCAATGCTCCATACATCTAAACAGAAAGGTAAACAGCGCTATATTCTGAAATAAAACTTTCAAATCCAAGAAATAACAGCTGCTTATATCCAATACATGCTATTCTGATCCTGTTCACCTCATTACAGCTCCAAAAGGCACAACATGAATAGGGAATTTAATATAAACAACAATAAATTCACTATACAAATTACAATATATAGATTTTAAAATAAAAATGAAATATGGACAGTAATTATACAGAAAACTGTCACATCAAGTTAAGTTACACTTGTGGGTCATGTGAATGTACAGTGCCCTCCACAAATATTGGTACCTTTAGTAAAGCAAAGGTGGCTGTGAAAATGAATCTGCATTGTTCATCCTTTTGATCTTTTTTTAAAAAAATCTAACCTTTCATTTGAAGGAAAAGAATTGAAAATGTGTGGGGGGTGTTTTTTTTTTTTTTTTTTTTGGCCACAATTATTGGCACCCCTAGAATTTTCTATGAGTAAAAAATATTTCTGAAGTATATTCCCATTCATATTTACATTTTTTTAGCACATCAGGTGATCATGAACATGAAATTGTCCAGCCATGACTTCCTGTTCCACAGGAGTATAAACATGAGGAAACACAAAAGCCAAAATATAAACCAAAGAATATAGTTCTGATGTGCAGCATAAGATTGTTGAGCTTCACAAAATATAAAGTAGCTGAAAGAAAATAGCTAAAACATTGAAAATCCCCATTTCCACCATCAGGGCAATAATTAAGAAGTTCCAATCAACTAAAGATGTTACAAATCTGCCTGGAAGAGGACGTGTGTCTGAATCATCCTAATGCGTGGTGAAGGGGAGAGTTTGAGAGGCCAAAGACTCTCCAAGGATCACAGCTGGAGAATTACAGGGATTATTCAAGTCTCGAGTCTCAGAAAGCCTAAAAAAAAAAATATATATATATATATATATATATATATATATATATATATATATATATATATATATATAACAAACAGCACCTAAATCACCACAAGTTGTTCGGGAGGGTTTCAAGAAAAATCCTCTGCTCTCATCCAGAAACAATCTCCAGCATATTCAGTTGTCAGACAAGACTGAAACTTCAAACTGGACCGGCTTTTATAGTCAGATGAAATTTAAAAAAAAAAAAAAAAAAACACCAGATGGATTTGGTGCACACATAGATAAAAAGAACCCCATGTCCACGGTTAAATATACTGCTCGATCTTTAATATTGTGGGCCTATTTTTCTGCTGGAGGTCCTGGACATCTTGTTCAGATACATGGTATCATGGATTCTATCAAATACCAACAGATGGGGAATCTGAAGGATCTGTAGCATCATAAAGGAATGATCTCTGCTCTCTTGTCAGGTGTTCTCCAAACTCATCAGGCATTATAGGAGAAAACTCAGAGCTGTTATCTTGGCAAAAAGACATTGCAATAATTGGGTGCCAATAACTGTGGCCAACATGAACTAGAGAATCCCCCCCGTTTTCCATTGTTTTACTTCAATGAAGTTTGGAATTTTGTGAAATTTTTGAATGAAAGATCAAAAGGATAGACAATGCAGATTTATTTTCACAGATGCCTTTGCTCATACGTACTAAGGGTGCCAATATTTGTGGAGGGCACTGTAAGTTTAACAATTAATTTCATTATATGTATTACTATCTATCTCTATTTGTTGACAATACACAATTGAACATGATGTTTTATAGTTCTTTAGGATGTAAATGATAACAGGAAAGTAAGCAAAAGTGCTTTAAGAGTCTTTACATTGTAAACACATAATTAATAATGAATTTCAGGCAATGTACTTAGATTCACTGTCTTTTCAGTGAATTATCATGTTCCTCATGGCTGATTTCCAGAGTATTAATTTTCTTTACCACAACGACCTGTAAATAAAACATATTTGCTTTTTACATCTCATAATAATTTAATCATTCCTATTTGTGCAGCTTATTATTTCATAAGTTGGTTGTGAAAACGGACTCACGTTTATCAGTGTTCACTTTCTGGATCACATTTTTAGGAGCTTGAGACCATCTCAGTGTCACATCTGTGTATCCTCTATCAGCCAGAGCAGATCCCAACTGAAAATTCATACTTAAATGATTTAGACTGTAATATAATAAACACAAATCTTCATGTCTAAAAGAAGTTGTATGATATCACAGCAAACCCTGCTCAAAATATTGCAGGTTTCTACATATGAAGTAATGGACAAAATTAATAAATCTACAATTATACTGTGTTTACACAGAAATCTAACATTAATTTTAAAAACAGTCAAATTTTATTCAGGTAAATTCAGCAAAAAAACATTTCAAAATAAATCATATCAGCTTAATCAGCTGGTAATGTACAATAATCATGAAAGTTGAATATGTTTCTTTCTCTCACCTGTTTCAGAATGTTTTCTCTCACTGAAGGGTCGGTCAAATATTTGCTGGAGTTAAACTGCATCTTTACAAATGATCTTTTTAAACAGGGACCTAAACAAAGATACATTCATGTAAATACATCTACTTCAATTAAAGCGATAGTTCACCCCTAAAATGAAATTTCTGTCATTAATTTACTCCCCCTCCAAACCCGTTAGACTTTTGTTTATCTTTGGAAACACAAATGAAGCTTAAACGTGCTGCTAAACATGAGAATGAATTTGTTCATTGGTTCTCTCATGTCAAGCAAACATTCTTGAGCTTCTGTTTACCACAACTGATGTGTGAGTTGATGAATGTTTATATGTGAATAAGCCTAAATTCAATCATATAAAGCGATTATGTTTCTTCTTCAAAAAAAAAAAATTGTAATAAACCACTCAATTCATATGGATTAGTTTTACAATCTCTTTGTGAAGTTCATAACGTAATTTTGGGAGGAGTGGACCCATCTAATCTTTCAATTAGTGAAATTCAAACAATTTCAAGAGGAGGGAATCTTTCAATTATGACCAGAGCATATAAGCAGCTACTGCTCTGGCATCAGTTGTTTCGATATCCCTCCACCTCCCCAACTCCACCAACATAATTTAGGCATCTCATCTATCGTACTCCTCTTCCAGGCACTAGTAGTCCCTGGGGGGTATATCCAAGCTCGAGTTGAAGCTGCTTCCTTGAGCCCTTCCACAGCGGACAGAAAGCCAAATACACTTAACCTTGTTAGCTTAAAGATTTTATGAGGAAACTCATGAAATGAACTTTAAGAGTTAAAGTGATAGTTGCATAGCTGTCAATAGAGGGACAGAGAGCTCTCAATTTTCATCAAAAAGATTTTCATTTGTGTTTCGAAGATGACGAAAAGTCTTTGGACCACAAGTTTGGATTGTACACATAATTTACTTGAGCTGGCATATATTAAAACATATCCACGCTCCTCACTGCATCTCAGTGACAACATATATGATGTATGTGAAGACATTATTATTATCTTATATTCTAAACCAATATGACTGATGCACCTTCTCCAAAGACCTTCATCTCACAAAGAGTGAGTATCTTCATGTTTCCAGGAATGTTCAGATTCACATAACGTCCCTCCATCCCATTACATGAGTAGCTGGAGGACTTGCCTGCTGGAATAGCAGGAATAACAGCACATCTACAGACACAGAGAGAAACTGATTAAGGATATAAAGATACTGTCATATCTTCAAATTCACATTAATTCTTCCATTTGTGCTCAATGTCTCACATTCTTTCAACCTCAAGAGTCTCACATGGGATTGTTGGTGCCATTGTTCTCCAAAGAGTTTCCGATGCGAATCTCAGCGCCGTTTATTTGTTCTGCACAGCAGTCATTTCTGTTAGTGATGACCACCTTGCTAATTCTGTAAATATGACGCAGATCCAGTCTCCACCATGGGTTAGTCTCATTAAGGGTTGACGAGCATCCTGTGTACAACTGCTGGAGACCTCGCTCAACTGCCTTTTCAGCAAACCCGTCCCCAGATGTTGATGACTGTGTAGCAGATCCATCTACTGCTAGATTTTCTAGAAAATGTAGGCAAAAATCTATACGTAGAAGCTAAATGAGGATGAAAATACAGTCAAACAAGGAGCACACAAGATAATTAACAAGGTAATGAACAAGGCACAGGTCAAATGGAACACAGAAGACAAAACCATAAACAAAGGCAAAACATCCAACGTCCCCATCTGTGAGCTTGGCTTGGTCACTATGGAAGGGGAAGTATAACCTTCCCGGCCCGCTCATGGGCTGGAGAGGATACTGGAACGGGCTCATGAGTGAGCTCAGGGATGAGAGCGAGCCTCTGGTCAGGGGCTGGAGCCCATGTGTGTGTGGCCCATATACACACAAATGCCAATTCCATTATGGGCACTGCAATGTTCTCTAGGCTGAGCTCAGGGGCTGGAGTCATCTCTGAACCCTGAACATGGAAGGGAGCCATCTCTGGACTCTGGATAAGGATGGGAGTCTCAGGTGCGGTGGCAGCCATCTTGACTAAGGGCTCACGTATGCTGGCCATGAGACTCTAGAATGGCGGCCGTGACGGGATGAGACTCTAGAATGGCGGCCGTGACGGGACGAGACTCTAGAATGGCGGCCATGACGGGACGAGACTCTAGAATAGCGGCCGTGACGGGACGAGACTCTAGAATGGCGGCCGTGACGGGACGAGACTCTGGAATGGCAGCTGGGACGGGACATTTTGAGGACCTGTATTTCAAGTCTGGCATGGAATTTTCCCCTTAAGGGATTAATAGTTTTACCTTTTCTTTCAATAAACTATCTCCATCTTCAATAACACTAATTTGGAATGAAAATTGTTTCAATTATTGCTGGGAAATTGAACATGTTAATTTATGTGATTTATGTGGACTGTTTAATGTGTTGAAAATGAATGCAATGAATGCATTTTTTACTTCCTATACTGATTTTTCCAAATTCCTGAGGTTAGCATTAACAAACACCATCCTTCTTCACAAGAATACATCTGTCAGAATAATCTGTATGTAAGAGATTATTAAAGCATGAATACCATCATACTAGTTTGGAAGGACATGAGCATGAATAAAGTATAATTTTCAGTTTTGGTGAACTATCCTTATTAAAGCAAGATTTAACTATGGCATGAATTACCTGCCAAATACCCGTAGACTTCAACCTCACAAAGAGAAAGAACCTTTTGATCACCAGGAATATAAACATTCACATAACGTCCCTCCATCCCATTACATGTGTAGTTGTAGGACTCTCCTGCTGGAATAGCAGGAATAACAGCACATCTACAGACAGAGAGAGAAACTGATGAAGGAGATAAAGATACTGTCATATATTCACATTTGTACTCAAGCTCTGTGTTCTTTCAACCTCAAGAGTCTCACATGGGATTGTTGGTGCCATTGTTCTCCAAAGAGTTTCCGATGCGAATCTCTGCTCCATTTATTTGTTCTGCACAGCAGTCATTTCTGTTAGTGATGACCACTTCTCTAACTCTGTACACATCACGCAGATCCAGCCTCCACCATGGGTTAGTCTCATTAAGGGTTGATGAACATGATGTATTCAACTGCTGGAGACCTCGATTACTGTCTATGGCCTTTTCTGCAGACCAGCTCCCAGAAGATGTTGACGACTGTGAAGCAGCTCCTCCTACTGCCCGATTTCCTGACAAATTAATAAAAACCTGTAGTGACCCACCTATATGCACAATTTGAACAAGCGTGTGTATGAATAAGATTTCTATGCAGCTTATTTCTGCCATGGAATAAAAAGAAAAAAGTCAGAATTGTGAGATGTTAACTCAAAATTGTTTTTTCCTCTCAAAATTGAGATTTTAGATATATCAAAGATAAATATAAATATAAATGTGTAACGATCAGTCCTCTGAAGGTGAGCTTGATGAACCCAAGTGCAGTTTATAATGACAAAGTGAACAAACAAACAAATCAACCACTTGACATGAACAGACTTGACGATGAGCAGACTTCTGAAAATAAGACTACAAAATAAGACATGAAATCATAAACATGAACACAAAACCAAAACATACGTGACAAAATGTAAATATAAATCTGCATTGTTTATCCTTTTGATCTTTAATTGATAAAATTAGCAAAAATCAATCATTGAAGAAAAAGAATTGAAAGTGGGAGGAAAATGACATTATGAAATAAATGTTTTTCTCCAAAACACGTTGGCCACAATTATTGGTACTTTTTTGCAATCTCCTTTTTCCAAGACAACAGTCTTCACCTAAAATGCCTGATGAGTTTGGTGAACACCTGACAAGAGATCAGAGATCATTCCTTCATGCAGAATCTCTACAGATCCTTCATAATGTGATATTTCCCCCACTTCCAATTCTTTTCCTTCAATGAAAGGTTAGATTTTATGAATTAAAGATCAAAAGGATAAACAATGCAGATTTATTTTTACATCTTTGATCATATTTACCAAGGGCGCATAGAAGTGGAAGAATATTAGTGAAAAACAACCTGATGGGAAGTGCATCATTTCTGCACCAAACACAATGATGTTGTGTCCAATGTTGTCCTTCTCAACTATTTTAACAATAAATATAGCTGCAAGCAGCGATGGCGGGCCCAAGCCGGTGGCACCTCCACCCCGGTGGCTTCAGGGCAACTTTGCACAGTGGGCAATAGGCAGTGAAATGGTTAAACATCAAAGGACTATGACAAATTCACTCTACATTTACTGCACTATAAGGTGGCGCTATAGAGCCCCTCCTCCCTGCTCGTTTCTAAGGCTTTGCCCATGTCTACTGGATGGAAATCCTGATGTGTGTGTGAAGTTTCAAACAATTTGAAGCATGCTAAGAGTCTCAAAAGGATCCAAAATGAATATTAAAGTTTGATGCGTTGCCAAGGGAACTGTGTTTGAGATATCACAATTCTTTTCAAAGGTCTACATGTGCCATGTTTTGACATTTATTCAAATGAAGTTTGAAGGAAATCATGTAAAAATAAGACAGTGATCTCAAAGCATGCTGAAAGTAACACATTTCCTGTTGCCACTTGGTGGCGCTATAACTTTGACTCACAATAGTTACATCTATGTGATCAGCCTTGTACAATGAACACACAGTCGAAGTTTCATCAAAATCAATTAATGTATGCAGAAGTTATAGCACTTTGTTTTCCTTTTCTTGCCATAAATTTGTTGCCTTGCCACGGCCAAACCGTTTGAGATATCCAACATCTGTTTGCAATTAAACAATTTCAATGTGTTAGAACCAAGTTAAAAAAGTTTGGTGTAAATTATATAAACCCTGTAGGAGTAGTAGTATAAAATTCATAGCCTGTTTTTTCAAAAAATTAACATTCAAACCAAAATAGCTGACTTTAATACCTGGTCGGAGCTAATGAATGTAAATCAGAAAATTGTCCGGCTTGATGAGAACAATATGTTTACCGAGTTTGATGACTGTAGGAAAAACTAACCCCCCCCACTTTTGTCAAAAGGTGGCGCTACTGAGCCCCTCCACCACGCCCATTTCTATGGCTTTGTCCATGTCTACTGGTTGACAATATTGATGTGTGTCGAGTTTCATTCAATTTGAAGCATGTTCAGAGCCTTAAAAACACTTGTGTTGCCATGGTAACAATATTTAAAATATCAAAAATCCTGTCACAGGTCTATATCTGCTGTGTATTGACATTACACTGATGAAGTTTGAAGCAAATCAGGTAAAAATAACAGAGTGAACTCAATGCATTTTGAAAGTGACACACTTCTTGCTGCCAGTTGGTGGCGCTATAACTTTGACTCACAATAGTCACATCCATGTGATCAGACTCCTACAATGAACACACAGCTGAAGTCTCATGAAAATCAATCAATGTTTGCAGACATTTAACACATTTCCTGGTTATTTTTCATCATCAGTGTCTTGACTTCATGCTGACCGAGTTTGGTGGTGATCGGAATAATCGCCTAGGAAGAATATATCAAATTCCAGAGCATGCGTTTTTCAAACAACCCGTAATAGCCGACTTCCTGTTGGGGTGGCGTTTAACTTAGAGCATGAAAGTTGTTCGGCCCGATGAGGTCTATATATGTACCGAGTTTCATACTAATGTGCAAGTGTGTTTAAAGCGGAACTCAGTAAGATTTGAGAAGCTCCCCCTACAGGTTCCTCCAGTGAATCACACTGTCGTAAATACTCCAAGCGCAGCTCTGGACTACAACGACTACAACGCTCACCAGCGCAGTAGTTTTGCAAATACAGTACAAGAAAGAGGAGGTGGGTAATTTGCAAATACAGTACACTCGATGGAGGTGGGTAATTTTCGAAATTATCTTATAAAGTCATAATATATACATTGTTTTTGAATTACCATAAAGCATTTTGTCACTCTCGCGTGAACATGAGGCGAGATTGTGTCATGTCGATGCAGCTCAACTTGCAAGTGCTGTATTCTGGCGTTGATGTGCCAGAGGGGGTTAGTGCACGCCTCAAACACACCACTACAAGTCAATTAACCATCGTAAGGACTTAGAAAACTATTTATGAAGGTAAAAAAAAAGTTACTTAGTTCTGCTTTAATATATGGACCAAGTTTTCAGACTTTGTTCAAGGGGGCGCTGTCGAGCCCCTCTGCCATGCCTGGGTACCAGCCTCTGCGGCGTCCTAATGGCCGCAGATTCCAATGTGTGTGCCAATTTTCAAGAGTTTTTGAGCATGTTAAGGTCCCCAAAAAGCCCCGGATGATGGGGAAAAATACTAATAATAATAATAATAATAATAATAGTAATAATAATCCTTAGGGGATCAAGAGGGTCCTGCTCCATTATTGGCTTGGGCCCTAAATAATAATCCTAAAGAAAACAATAAGGCCTTCAGCCTTTGGCTTTGGCCCTAATAATCGTTAGTGGATTAAGAGGGCCCTGCGCCCCATTAGTGGCTTGGGCCCTAATTATAATAAATAATAATAATAATAATAATCCTTAGGGGATCAAGAGGGCCCTGCGCCATTTCATTGGCTTGGGCCCTAATTAGAGGCTCCTACCTCATTACACTATCTGTACTTTAAAAAAACACAGAATCTCAAACAGGGAATTGAATTTTAGGGACATTCTAACTGCATTCTACAGGCTCCATCGCCGTAGTGAGTTGTTTCCGTGCACCATGTTCGCCATCAATCGACTGTATGAAATGTCACATGATCTACTTAGGTCTGGGGGTGGGGCAGGTGCGTTAAATGTGTTTATTTTAACATTATTTTTCACTGTGATTAATTAATCTAATTTACACATTAAATCAACAGCCCAAATTGAAATATTTCATTATCTCATTGAACAAAGCTTACTCAAGGAAAAACAGTTGCTAGCATGCAGCTTTGAGCCAAGACGAACAAACAAGTTCAAAGACGGACATCTACCACTTATTACACAGCTTTTCACCACATAATAATGATGGGGATGTAAAATATATATTTAAAAGGAAACCATTTTAAAAATCTTAAACATTTATTACCATTAACCTACAAAACAAGTGTTCTGGCAACAGTGCAAAATATTGCTAAACAAAAACTATAGCAATATTAACATAGGCCTACTGAAATTCCTCCGATTTAATTTAAAATACAGTCAAAAATTAAGAGGCAAGATAGCAGCAGCTCTGTTCGAATGAGAGAGAGACATTAACAAAAACCTCCGAATGACGCAACTCAGACCTCGGAATCAAGCATTTCAGAGAGGTGCTTAATAAAAAGTACTACATTAAATATTGAATTACCTGCCAAATACCCGTAAACTCCAGCTTCACAAACAGAAAGATACTCCTCAACTCCAGGAATATGAACAACCATGTAACGTCCCTCCATCCCGCCACATGAGAAAGTGGCTGTGGCACTGGATGCAAGATTATAAATTACACCACATCTACAGACACAGAGATCATCTGTTATCGGGGTCACACTTTGGTTTAGAGTCCAATTCTCACTATTAATCATACGACTTTTGCCCAATTAAGTTTAGATATTAGGTGAGATTAAAGAGTTATTTCACCCAAAAATTTAAATTATCTCATGATTTACTCACCCTCAAGCCAAATACAGTTCCTAGGTGTACATGACTATCTTCTTTCAGATGAACGCAATCAGAGTTACAGTATATTAAAATAATATTCTGGCTCTTCCAAGCTTTATAATGGGAGTGAATAGTAACTGTGATTTTAAAAACCAAAATTGACGACTCATAAAAACGTCTTGGTTACGTATGTAACCCTCGTTCCCTGAAGGGGGGAACGGAGACGTATGTCAGTAGTGACCGACGAATTGGGATATTGCTAGAGAGCCCTATCAGCTTCGAGAGAACTAAAACAAGCCAATGGAGATTGGTGTGCGATATTTGCATAATGCGCACCGCCCCCAACAGGGGATATAAATAGGAAGCGGATGCAATCACACTCTGTTTTTCGCTGAGGAGGCAATAGGTGTCCGCACAACAGCGAGGGTACAGAAACTGTGGGGACGGGACATACGTCTCCATTCCCTCCTTCAGGGAACGAGGGTTACATACGTAACCGAGACGTTCCCTTTCAGTCGGTCACGTTCGACGTGCGTCAGTAGTGACCGACAAATTGGGATCCCAAATAAAACGGCACAGTTACGAAACCCCTTCCAGTGCCCAGCGCAAGCCCTGGCCACCCGTCGCACCAAAGGGACGGTGAAGGGGGCGAGCTCACACTGAGAGAGTTTACTGCTGTTCCGAAATACCCACTAAGTAAACTAGACTACACTGGGGAAGCGAACCCGTAGGGGACACTGCGGAGATCTCTACCTACTCGTAGGGAGGAATTACATGGGGTATAGCATATGGACTGGCCAGGTGGGCAGAACGCATATGGAATCCCTGGGATGACCCCACCTAGGTAGGGGGAGACACATCTGACAGGTGACAGCAGAGCTGGCTCTGCTAAGAGAAAGACACGGGCTCACCGTAGGGAGTTTGACCGTGGACAATACACGTATGGGACCGCTCACGTAGAGAGGTCGCAACATACGGAACTCAGCCAACCATCGACGTCGGCGACGGATGTTGGCCTGGCCCCAGACACTCCGCAATGTCCGAGCCAAAAGGGGAGGCAGAGGAACTCGACAGGGTTCGCCAAGAGGGGAACGCGACTGGAGTCAAAGATGCACGTATCCGGCCCAGGGGGCGGGAATGGCATTGTAAGCCGACACTTAGAGCGGGCTCAACGCGTCTACCGGCTAGTGGAAGCGAGTACACAGGAAGATACCGGCTCTACACGTAGGCTATAGAATCTAGCGAACGTGTTAGGTGTCGCCCAGCCCGCAGCTCTACAGACATCTGTCAGCGAGGCGCCATGAGCCAGCGCCCAGGAAAAGGCCACTCCTCTGGTGGAGTGGGCTCTCAACCCAAGCGGGCAAGGCACGCCCTGGGATTGTATGCCAGGGCGACGGCATCCACTATCCAGTGGGCCATCCTCTGCTTGGAGACAGCCTTTCCCTTCTGCTGGCCTCCGTAACAGACAAAGAGCTGATCTGAGGTCCTGAAGCCACGTGTTCTGTCCACATAGATACGCAGAGCGCGGACTGGACAGAGCAAGGCCAGGGCTGGGTCTGCCTCCTCTGAGGGCAGCGCTTGCAGGTTCACTACCTGATCTCTGAAAGGAGTGGTAGGAACCTTGGGCACATATCCGGGCCGGGGTCTCAAGATAACGTGAGAGTCACCAGGCCCGAACTCCAGGCACGATTCGTTGACCGAAAATGCGTGCAAGTCCCCTACACTCTTAAGCGAGGCCAATGCAACCAGGAGGACGGTCTTAAGGGACCGTTATTTTAACTCAACTGATTGCAAAGGCTCGAAGGGATGACGCCGAAAAGATGTAAGCACCAAGGCGAGATCCCAAGAGGCTATAGAGGAAGGGCGAGGTGGATTTAGTCTCCTTGCCCCCCTCAGGAACCTGAAAACCAGATCGTGCTTCCCCAAGGATTTACCATCAACTGCATCGTGATGTGAAGCAATAGCGGCAACATACACTTTGAGAGTGGAGGGGGACAGCCTACACTCCAGACCCTCTTGCAGGAAGGAAAGCACGGATCTGACCGAGCATGATCGGGGGTCCTCTCGGTGAGAGGAGTACCATTCAACGAATAGGTTCCACTTCAACGCATAGAGGTTCCTAGTCGAAGGAGCTCTAGCGGAGGTGATGGTGTCTGCAACCGCTTGCGGGAGATCACTTAGAACCTCCGCGTCCCGTCCAGGGACCATACATGGAGGTTCCACAGGTCGGGACGCGGGTCCCATAGGGTGCCCCGTCTCTGAGTCACGGGGTCCTTCCTCAGAGGAATCGGCCAGGGAGGGGCTGTCGTGAGGAGCATTAGGTCCGAAAACCAGGTCCGAGTGGGCCAGTATGAAGCCACTAACAAGACCTGCTCCTCATCCTCCCTGACCTTGCACAGGAGCTGTGCGAGAAGGCTCACTGGGGGAAACACATATCTGCGTAGGCCCCGGGGCCAGCTGTGTGCCAGGGCATCCGTGCCGAGCATGCCGCCGGTCAGGGAATAGAACCACTGGCAGTGGGCAGTTTCTGGGGAGGCAAACAGATCTATCTGGGCCTCGCCGACGTGCTGCCAGATCAGCTGGACCGCCTGGGGATGGAGCCGCCACTTGCCGCAAGTGGAGGCTGCCGTGAGAGCTTGTCAGCTGCACGGTTGAGCACACATGGGACATGAATGGCATGAAGTGACCTCAGATGCTTCTGACTCCATAGCAAGAGATGGGGGGCGAGTTGCTACATGCAACGGGAGCGTAGACCAGCCTGATGGTTGATGTACGCAACGGCGGACCAGTATGTGCTTGTCTGACAGCAGCTCCTTGAAGCAGCCCAGTGCAAGACGTACTGCTAGCAACTCCAGGCAATTGATATGCCAATGCAATTGAGGCCCCGTCCAAAGACCCATGCAGTGCAGAGGTGGTGTGCCCATAGCACTGCCACCCCACCATTATGGCCATTGTGGCGTTCCATATTTGACAATTTTTTTAATGCACATCCGGGCTAAAGACAAGGGGCGGGGCAAGGCGAGCATGCGTCGCATACGCCCCCAGGGGCCCGGGAAGCATGGTTGTTAAGTCTGAATCTGAATCAGCATGAGCACATCACAACCGTGGAACACTCAGCCTCATCTTCATGTCCAGAGCCCAACAACCCTCTCTCCAATGTAGCAGTCGACATCTGATCCTCTGCTTGAGCGCTGACTAGACGCTAGGTCCCCCATGAGAAGGACCAGCAATCCACCCAGAAGCTACCAGCCATGTGGGACAGTGAACGTGGCCGTCTGACTGGACGACACACATGGCCATGTTGTGATTAAACATGAACCACCCACGAACACAGTCACAACATGTGATGCACTAGAGGAGTGGGGGGCCCACGGAGAATGGCTCGGCGGGTATTGCCCCACTGTGATCCTCTGGTCACCCAGGCTTATTCGCCAAAGTAGTACTTTTCTGATTCAGAAAAATAAACTAGATCGGGGAATAAGTGAGGGGACTCCACCTCAATAAAGGCACTCGAGTCTCGACCGCGCATCTAAAGCGCCGGACAACGCGCTGGGTTGCCATGGCAACGCTCGCTGTCAACCGGCAGCTCGACGGCACATGGGCATACTCTCACAAGAACCACCCACAAACACAGTCTCAGCACACTAAGCAGACATGAGAGAAAGTGATTGTGGCCGTCAGTGAGGATAGGAAACGACCGCCTCCAGAAATGCACAGACAGAATGACGTCTTGAAAAAGATGCAGTGTCTGTCTGTGAAGCTCTTGTTCTTTGTGCCGAAGCACACAGGGAACAGCCGCGATGTGACTGCAGGTACACTTTTCACTCCCTGAGTCACATACACAGAGGAACCGGCCCAAATCGCAAACCAAACGGGGCAAATAATGCTGTGAAAACAGCAGTTGAGAGCTGTATAACAGCTCAGAAAGCTCACTCTGGGAAAGCTCGCGGCCTCGCTGTACGGTGCCATAAAGCCAGCACTGTAGAACGAAAGCTCTTCAAGGGCTTGAGAAGTCAATCTTAGTCTAATAGCAGGAACACACAGGTTGGCTCCGAAGCGAAAGACAGAGTGCGATTGCATCCGCTTCCTATTTATATCCTCTGTTGGGGGCGGTGTGCATTATGCAAATATCGCACGCCAATCTCCATTGGCTTGTTTTAGTTCTCTCGAAGCTGATAGGGCTCTCTTGCGATATCCCAATTCGTCGGTCACTACTGACGTACGTCGAACGTGACCGACTGAAAGGGAACAATCCATACGGCTCCAGGGGGTTAATAAAGGCCTTCTGAAACGAAGTTGATGCAAAAAATGTTTTTAAACAATAAGGAATAACAAATTAATTAAAAATTATAGAGACAAACAAATTAATTAAGTAATTAATAATTAATAATAAAATTTAGAGTATTGTAAAATCCAGAGTATTGTATCTAATAGATGAAGATCAGAATATACAGAAAGAAGGAACACAATTAAGACACTTGCAGAATTAAATGAGAGATAGAACAGGAGAAGCAGAAAGGCAAAGGGAAGCAAAGCAAAGGAAAAAGCTAAACTATCAATGACTCAGTCCATTTTATACCATAAGCATAGGGAAATTTACATCCCACTCAAATTTATGTTTTGTTCTTATCAGAAAAGGTCAAATGGATTTACCCATTATGTCATAGGCTGGACAAGTGTCAAAAATAAATACTGGGGTTCTTTTGGCACCCTTAAGAGAATTTTGCAGATCTTACATTATCACATGTCAGCAGAAATAATAACGGACATGTTTTGATATAAAAAGTACATGATCAAATGAGCAACTAATTCTGAAAAACATCACTTCTGCAATACTTGGCAAACGTCCAATATCTAACCACAAATGTGTCAACGTGACCTGTCACATTGGAATACTTTAAGAATAATTGAATATAACAAGTATACATTCTCTTAAATATAAAAGAATAATAACCATAAAGGAGTACAATAAAAAGTAAATACTTGAAAATATGATGAGGATTATATATGGATTAGGAGAACATGAATATATGAAATCAAAAGTAATATTGATAAATCATAAGCCATAAATTATTAACATAAAATATGAATAAAATGCATGAATATGAATATTGACCATTTTGGATCCACCAGAAGTGATGTGTTTTTGTAAGAAAAATATCCATATTTATAAACTAGAATCACTGGCTTCCGTATGCCAGTCGATTCCGGTGGACCTGACCAGAAGCGCAGAGGATAGAGCAAAACAAATCACCGGTCACAAATTAGAAGTCTAAAACAAGAATTTTTAAACGAATAATGTTAGAGGAGTTTAAGTTTGTTGCCCAGCCTTATTGGTTTGAACCGCAAGAGGTGTCTACTCTCACATAAGCTTACGCTACTCCTACATCCTACATCATGCATCAAGTCAGAGGTCACTCTTCTGCTGGAACTCGACTTGCATACGACCGCTGCCAGAAGCCAGTGATTATAGTTTAAAATCTCTTAAATCTTAATTAACCCCCTGGAGTCGAATGGATGACTTATGATGGATGGATGTGCTTTTTTTGCCTTCGAATTCTTGAGCCCCATTCACTCTCATGATGAAGCCTGGAAGAGCCAGAATATTTTTAACATAACACCGATTGTGTTTGACTGAAAGAATAAAGTTTTGAACACATAGGATGGCTTGAGGGTGAGTCAATTATGGGATAATTTTATTTTTGGGTGAGCTAACCCTTCAAGGGATATAGAATATGGTCATGCAGAAAAAGTCATGAATACAGTATTTTACTTTAAAAGTACTAATAGCCAATATCCTAGTTATCAGGTTCTGTTCATCTGCAGCCACATTAATCAAAAGAAAGCCTCACATGGTGTTGTTGTAGACATCAGGGAAGTTCCCGATTCGAATCACTGCCCCGTTTAGCCTCGAAGTATAATCAATTCTGTTAGTGATGGTCACTCTGTTCACTCTGTATACCTTCAGTAGATCCACTCTCCACCACGGGTCAGTCTCAAATTTGGTGTGGGCCCAGGTGGTGAGCAAACCATCAATAGCATCTGTAGGTAGCCATTTTCCATAATTTGATGATGTACTAGTTTTGCCCCAAAGTGCTGCATTCTCTGGAAAATGTTTCAAGGACAAAGAGAAAGTTGTCACCATCGACCATTAGGTCTCACTGAGGATTTTTAAAGCATCTTACCAAACTAATCTTTATTACTCATGTCTGCCACGGGGTCAGAAACTGAGGGTTAAGGGTGCACAAATGCCACAGGTATTTAAAATGAAGGGGTAAAAGAATGATCCTTTTTTTTATTTTATTGGTTTCCAACATTTCTCATTTAATGGGTTTGATGTGATATATAGAGTAAAAAAGGGATAACAAAAACTGCCTTAAAGCTTAATTTCAGAGCTACATTTCTAAGTGCTTTTATATTTGCCAGTTCAAACAGACAACACACAATATGAGTAAAGTTTGAATAAAATAAATGATTCTTACCTTCTTGTCCATTTGTCATTTCCTCAATCAATAAAAACCCTGTGGAGTGAGTATCAGAGAACCAGGTTTTGTTGAATCAAATTCAGATTTGCATTTTTAAATTTAATTAACTTTGATATTGTCACTAACAAAATATCATCTGAATGATAATGGAAACATAAAACATTGATCTGTGTAATGAGCATGTCGGAGGAAACTAATAGACTAATAATAATCTACAACCAACAGAATATTGTAATCTAAAGTGGGCTGAGGAATCACTACCAGACCTTCTTGA
The DNA here is from genome assembly GCF_018812025.1 of Megalobrama amblycephala. Lineage (NCBI taxonomy): Eukaryota > Metazoa > Chordata > Actinopteri > Cypriniformes > Xenocyprididae > Megalobrama > Megalobrama amblycephala. The sequence goes on along the minus strand of NC_063046.1, from coordinate 3,410,265 downwards.
CAAACACAGACTGTCAAACCATTTGCATACACAAATGAGCATCTATTTAACATAAGATTTGTTTGGTAAAGTACATCTTAAAAAGCAAATACAAAAACAAAACAAAAACAACAACAAAAAAAAAAAAACCTGAAAAGTCACTCAGGCTATAATATCCAGACCAAAAATATCCTTGTCACTTTATAATATTAATATTGAACCACTGTACTCACATGAACTGATTTAAATATGTTTTTAGTACATTAATGGATCTTGAGAGAGGAAATGTCATTGTTGGCTATGCAGGCCTCATAGAGCCATCGGATTTCAATTAAAATATCTTAATTTGTGTTCTGAAGATGAACGATGGTCTTACGGGTGTGGAACTGCATGAGGGTGAGTAATAAATGACTGAATTTTCATTTTTGGGTGAACTAACCCTTTAAGGCAGGAACACACCAAACTAATGCTGACGAACTAGTGGTGACGAAAGCAGACTGTGGGGTTGGCTCACATCAGCAATGTCTGTGTCCAGCCGACGGCCAAGTAGCACGTCCGTTCTGCACCTACGTAAGATGAAATGCCTTTCCATACCAGCAGGTGGCAGTAGCAGAACAGCCAATCAGAATGACCAGATGGCCAGACGGACCGATGAGCTCCGACGCCGATCAAAGAATATACACTAACAAGAAGCGACACTCAATCAAAGAGTATAGAACCCAAGAGGCGACACTTTGATACTTTTTGGGTAACAGCCACTAGATGACGCTCCAGTAGCGCGGCCGCCATTATGGGCTAAAAATACTAACTGGACCATTGAATCATTCACATCTTACGCAAGCAAAATCGGTGAATTTCACTGCCAAATCAGAAGCGCAATAGAACAGGTTTTTTTTTTTTAAATTAAGTCACCAGTAAATTGTATGGCTCCTACAGTAAATGTTGTATTGCCTAATATATGTTTTATTTTACCAGTTGTGGAATCCAACCATTCATCCCTAATCGCTATCAATCACTAACCATCTGAGGTAGCGTAGTTAGCCTACTTTATTGAGTATTTCCATTTTATGCAACTTTACACATTTATTAATAGTAAATTAATAATTAATAAAGTTAAGATCATCATGTTTGCAGCGAACAATATATTTCAGACCTAGTGGAGTAATAGTAATAATATCTAGGTCTGAATTCAAATAAGCTATATTGTATGTTTTAATGGATTACGCTACAAACATAATGATCTTATAATACCTGATGCATTGCTGTGTCCGTTATCCCATAATTCACACTTTTGGACACTTTTGCTTTAACGGACATTAGACAACACTGCAAAATCAAGCTGTTATATTCATATATTTATTGTCCAACATTCCCAATTTTTCTGATGCATGTCCTTAATTTAATTTCATATGTTGGTAATAATTCAGTGTTTATAAGCCTTTTAAAGAATTTTAACCCAAACTGACTGGGTTCTAGAAAGCAAAGGTTTTGTGAAAAAAGTGGAAGACTTAAACACAAAGTGTGTAAAATAAACTGTTAAAATGATTTGATGATCACTAGTGATAGTATTTTATTCTGTGTTGTCATCATTCAGGTTGGATTTCAGCTTTAATGTACGTTTGTTTTTTGTTTTTTAAAAAATCAGCTGATATTGCCATAGAAACTAGTGGACTGCCGACTCGCTTTCACCACAAAATGGTGGAAACACAGGGCTGCTGCTGGGCGCCGGTGTTGCAATGGAACCTCTTGGGTTCTACATGTCGAATCGGCCGAAAAAAATCCGATGTGGACCAACTTCTGCCAACGGTGCGGAACACACTGAGAAAACTTAGTCGGCCGACGAAGAAAAACTGCCCGATGGCCGACTGTCGGCTTGGTGTGTTCCTGCCTTTACAAAAGATTCTATTTCAAATAAATGCTGTTCTTTCAAGCTTTCTATTTATAAAAGAACCCTTAAAAAAAAAAAAGAAAAAAGTATCACATTTCCCACAAAAATATGAAGCAGCACAACTGTTTTGAACAGAGCAGCAAATCAGCATATTAGAATGATTTCTAAAGGATCATGTGACACTGAAGATTCAGCTGAAAATTATAAATAAATAATTATAATAAATAAATTACGGTTTAATATTCACAGAGAAAACAGCTATTTTTAATTGTAATAATATTTCACACTATTAGTTGCTTTTGTATTATAATACGTACATCACAAGTACATAATGCAAACCATGATAACAAATGTGTGGTTAAAAAAAAAATGATTTTATTATAGATAGCATGAATGTATAAAGCAGCAGGTTTGTTTGGCAAGAAATTCACACATTACAATATGTTACAAATCCACAGTAGTGAGAGATGAGTGTAAACTAAACTAGAAACAGCAACATTACCAAACAAAGGGGAAGATTGCAGAAAGCTCAGTTAATATTAGTGTGAATCTAGTAAAATAGCAGATGTATGTTGTACTTTACCCAGTAAGATCCACAAGCACTTGGAGAGCTTCTTCATGTTTGATTAAAGGTGTCCGTCTGTCTTTTAGGGAAGGAGAGTGTGAGTTTTATATGTTTTATGGAGAACTACCCATTTAAATGTGCATCGCTTGATCAACCGTGTCTCTCCTCCCTTCTGTCACACTCGTCTGTCTCTCGTTTCAAACAAACACACTGTACACGTTTAACTTGTCCTAATGTCTATTGGATCAATGTGAATTTTCTGCACAGTTGTTATTGCATAAAATTTTATTTTCATATAGGTTTCATGAACTTGCAAAATAAAGAATTGCAGCACACATTTTTTTTAGTGTTCTGTGTTTGTTTTCCCTTGTCACATGTTCTTTGTTCTCAGTTTTCCCGACACTAGTTTGTTCCCTTGGTTACCCTGATTTGAGTTCATTAGTTCTAGGTTTGTCTTATTAATTAGCCTTGTTTGCCCCTTTGTTTGCCCCAAGGTGCAAGCTACGGGGGAGTTAGGGGGTGCTCGGCTCTCCTGACATGGGCTCCCCTGAAAACGTGATTTGTGAAATTTTGGGGGGTCTCAAAAAATATTGTATATATTGTATATATTGTAAATATATGGGAGGCTCTAGCTAGCCTCTGTTTTGTTTGACAACACTTCGAAATGTCAACAGGAAGTTACTCCACCCAGGATCACTTAGAGCACCTTAAAGGTAAGGCATGTTATTCGCAATTATGTGTTGTGGCTGGGTTGTTATAGGTCTGCGTGACGCTCGATGTATTAGACCTAATTTAACGGAGGAATTTCGGTATTCTTCTGTAGCCTGATGAGCAACTTTAACCATTGTTCTTGTGAACTCAAAGACAGCCTGATGCTTTGTTTATAGACTATTTGTGGGTGGCTGTTTGTTGTTTCACCTATCAATTTGTGTTGATAATGTATTATAGTGATATAGTGATTTATCCAATATAGTGCTTGCATAAAGCAAGTAGTGTACTGTACACAGTCGTAGCTGTTATGTATCTTTGTAACTCACTGTAAGCCCTCGCGCAAGCGCACGACCCAATTATAAAAAAAAAAACAGAAAAAAAAAAACACAGAAAAGAAAGTGGGCTCCCCCAAAGTCTACGGTATAGTTCGAACACTGGTTTGCCCTGTATATATTCCGTGTTCTCCCTCAGTCCTTGTCTGCTTTCGTCTGTACTATATGTCAATGTAATATGTTTGTGTTGATGGCGTTTCCCTTGTTTCCTGGATTGTTTGTTAAAGCCTTCCTTTCTGCATTCCTCCTCATTGTGAGTGTTTATCCACCATGGCACCTGACACATATTGTGTTCAGCAAAGATTTTCATGTGTTTGAGCATCACTCAAACACGTGTAACTCCTGTCAGTTTACACAAAGCTCACAAATGAGGTGCAACACAAACAAACAGACATAACACAGACAAACAAATAAGCTTCAAATAAGCAGCTGTAGACTATACCACCGGCACGTACGATGCTTATTCATGCTTTTTCTGTTGCTGAACCTAACTTTGGTCATTGTTAGATAATCAGCCTGACTTTTCTTTCCCTGTTTCTCCCTGTTTTCTCTCACCTGGTCTTCATGGATGCAAGGGTAGAACAGAGACTAGTTGTTATGGTTCCGTCACACATCTGGTTTTAATGTACACAATGTATATGTGTGTGTGTTTCATGGCAAGCAGCCAAGAAATGGTCCCTGCCTTTTGTATTACAAGTATAGAAGGGGTCTTCTTGGATCCTCAGGCAGGCAGGGGCACTGGACCAGATGTTGACCATATTTAGACTTGTTTTTTATATATGTACCACATTCCTATATCATGAAAGTATATTCTCATTGGACAATTGCTACACCACGCCCTGAACATGTATAAAAGCCATGTACTGAAGTAAGTCTGGGAGGAGGTTTTGTGAACGGATTGGCTTCATATTTATGACTCTTTCCCATAGGCCTATGCATTCAATGAGTGAAAAAGACAAACTGAGAATGAGGCACAAACCAGGACAATAAACATAAGATTAAAATAATCTTAATTTGGGGGCTCGTCCGGGATTTCTCCAGACAGGTAAGAAATAAAATGCTTAAGTGCATCTTACTGTCTGTTAAGAAATTGATCCTTAAATTTCCGTGCTGCGATTTTTGCCAAATTTGGTCAAATCAATTACCCTCATATTTGAATAAATACGGGAAGGACAAAAAGAGGATTGATCACCCTTTTTGTCATTGGTGTTGTCCTCACAATTTTTGAGCGTGGGAAGAAGGAATAGATGATTATATGTGTGAAGAGATTTATTTCTTTTCCTGGTTTTTCTATTCCTTAGGATACCTCTCAGTCCTTTTTCACAATTGAATGAATTTTTTAATGATTTTAAAGAATTGGTATTGTGAAGTCCTTGCAAGGCATTAACTTAAACTGCTAAATTTTTTTTTTTTTTTTTTTAATTTCCTACAACATTGATCTGGACAGGAGACAGAACATTAGAGCTATAAATAAGAATTTAAGTTCACTTTGATTCAGTGAAGTTATGAAGCAGATCCTGTCTGACCCTGCTGTGTTAGATTGATGGGCTGCTGATCTTAAAAGCAGTTGTATGTGAAATCCATGGTGAATTAGGAGTCAAATATCAAAATTCTGTATATTATATATTTTTGACAATGGGGGATAGCGCAGATGCAATTGTATTTAGATAATCATCACATGATCAGCTGTATCTCCTCCCTTCCATTTATATCACACTAACCTGTCTCTCTCTTCACTGCACCTGCAGCAGTTTCTTTCATGAACACATAGAGAATACAGAAGTCTGAGTTACAAATGTTAGTTACTAATCACACAATTAAATCTGAAGTCCCTTCCGTTCAGGACATTTATTTCTGGACCATGTCTGAGAAAGGCAAGGTTAAACTATTAAACACCACAATCACACAAAACACTGTATTACTATTTATCCTAATGTCTATTGGATCTGTGTAGATTTTCTACATTTTTAATGTTGATATTTGCTATTAATAAGAATGCAGGGATATTATGTGCTACCTTTTGTATATTTGCATATACAAAGCAGACGATATTTCAGTAACTAAAATTTGCATACTGTATATTCTGTTTATTCATTTTTAGAAACCCAGGACTTGTACACTATTAACACATTCGCACATTCATTAAAAGTTCTTTATAAACATTTTTTAACAACCTACAATACTTAATTTATTGAAAAAATATGCAATATTGCTTTGGTTTCTCTTTACATTTGCATGAAAGTAACCCCTTTATTCCTACTCGCCTCACTTTGATCGGGAATCGAACCAGATTTCCAGCATGGGAGGCAGGAGCGCTAACAACGACGCTAAAGACTGCAGTCTCTAGCATCAGTCACTATTGCGCCTCTTGATATGAGGGGAGTGAGTCTTACCCTACGTATTACTAGCTGTCCTCTGTTACACTCATCTCCCTAATCCTCACTCCCCATCTGGCCAAATTATGATAAATAAATCTATGGCAAACAATTAAATGATCATTGGCGGTTATGGTCATACAGGGTCATGGCAGCCATGTTATCCAAAAATTGGCTCTACACTACAGGATAACTCTCTGTTGACATTTTCACCATTTTGAATCATAATTTCATAATAGACACACACAAGCACGTTCCCTGCACGTTGAGTTGAGAGTAAAAATAGAATCAGAAAAGACAAAGAAACACCTGATGAAGGCAAACTTAAACACTGTATGTATGTATGTTTCTCTATATACTGTACTGTAGAAGGGTAAATGGCGTAATCTGCTGGATAACCTCAATGCCAACATATACAGTTTGAGAGAGCTATAATGAAATGAGATCAGTGATAGTTAATCCTAATCGATCGGCAGCTGATTGGTGGTGTCACTACTTATGATCAATCGTTGTCTCTCAATTAGGCCGATCACATTTAAAAAAAATAAAAAAATCTTATTAAAGGGTTAGTGTGGCGAGGGGGGCGTAGTTCAGCAAAGTCGGCAATGGGAGAGAGAGGCAGGAGACGAACGGTGAGTGAGTGGGTTAAATGCAAATGACGAACACCTTTGTCTCTTGTTTCAGTAATTGGCGTGGAGAGAGTATATATCGCCAGGAGAAACAGGAGCGAGCGAGAGAGAGAAGAACTGCTGACCGGTGGACCCTGACACACTCACGGACTGTTTATTTGAGTGAAAGTTATTTTGTGACACCGTTTTTGTCGCCGTGCTGATGCACCAGCTTTTGTGTTTGAATATTTAAATAAAAACCACCGTTAGTAGTCAGCCGACCCTGTCCTCTTCCTTCCCTTATACAAACCTCATCACACTGGTGCCGAAACCCGGGAAGGAAGAAGGGAGCCGCCGCCATGCAGACGTCCTCCACTGCACCATTTGCGGAAGTCATCACATCCCTTGCGGCCCTGCATCACGAACAACATCAGGCCCTGCTGGACTTAAGGACTGATCAAGAGCGGCGTTTCCAAGCCATTCAAGTCCAGCAGGAGGACCGCGAGAGGTTCTGGAGCTGGATCGACCGGGAGGTTCGTACGGGAGCCATCGACCAATGCGCTGGGTCTGCCCACCTGCCTCTAAATAAGATGGGGCTGCTTGATGATCCAGAAGCATTCCTCGATCTCTTTGAGAAGACCGCCAAGGTGTCTGGATGGCCCAGAGAGGAGTGGCCGATGCGCCTAATCCCGTTGCTGTCTGGAGAGTCACAGGTGGCAGCCCAGCAGCTTCCCGTACAGAACCTCCTGGTCTTCAACGACCTCAAAAGGGCCATCATCCAGCAGGTCAGCATCGGCAGTGATTTCGTTCTCTGGAGTTGGGCGAGTCCGGCCGAAAATGGTTGCTGGCTGAGGGAAGCGACGTGGAGCAAGTCATCGATCGTGTGGTGCTGGAGCAATTCATCACTCGGCTACCCAAGAAGACCGTCAAGTGGGTCCAGTGCCACCGTCCTACGTCGCTGGACTCAGCCATCCATCTTGCGGAGGACCACATGGTGGCGTGCCCAGGGGTCGGCGAACCCTTGCCATCTGCCTCTCTCTCTCCCTCTCTCCCCCCTCCTTCTCTCTCTTGACCTGTCCCTCTACCTAGGTCCCGTCCGCCCGGCCCGCCTCGAGTCGCTGGGGGCGGGGCGGGAATACCCAGGGTCACTACCTAAGTCCGAGAGTCCCGCCCAGGGCGGCGGGGCTGACCCCGGCCAGGACGGACCTCCACTTTCTTCACGCCAATCATTTACCCCACTCTCTGCCACTGGAGCGGCGGGGAGGTCTGGGCCGGCCTGTTGGCGTTGCGGGGACCCGGAGCATTTCGTGGACAGGTGCCCGGTGATGGAGGTTGGGACAATGGTCCGGGTCCCGGACGCCCCGCAGGCTGCCCCCGGTCAAGCTGGCTGGTATACCTGTGAGTATCAAGGGGGGTACCTATCAGGCCTTGGTGGATTCAGGCTGTAACCAAACCTCGATCCATCAAAGCCTGATTTCATCCGGGGCATTGGATACAAGCCGCATGGTTAAGGTGCGGTGTGTGCACAGGGATGTGGTGGCATATCCTATAGTACCAGTCATTATCCAATTTCGGGGACAAAAGCATAGTGTTGAGGTGGCAGTTAATCCGCACCTCCGGCATCCGTTAATTTTGGGAACCAATTGGCCAGCGTTTTCGGAATTATTGGGTTATTTATGCACGGATGCCACTTGGGGAAAGAATGCAATGGCTGGGGATGCGCAGGTGCAGGTGGGAGAGACTGAACCGGGACCACTGGGTGCTGTTTCAGGGGAACAGAGTGAAATCGAGAGAATGATTCTCTCGGAGCGCAATGACTTTCCCCTGGAGCAGTCTCAGGATGAGACGCTGAAACATGCATTTGAGCAGGTCCAAACCATCGACGGTCAGCCTCTCCAGCCTGGACGGGGGCTTACCTATCCATATTTTGCAGTTATAAAAAATCGGTTGTATCGGGTGACCCAAGACACCCAGACAAAAGAAGATACAACCCAGTTGTTAGTTCCAACGAGCCGCAGGGAAATGCTTTTTCATGCGGCTCATTCTAATCCAATGGCTGGACACTTAGGACAGGCAGCGACACTAAATCGCCTCATGACCCAATTTTTTTGGCCAGGCATTTTACGAGAATGTGCGCAGGTGGTGCGCGTCTTCACGGGAATGTCAGTTGGTAAATCCACCGGTCACCCCAAAAGCGCCTTTGTGCTTTACCCTTTACCATTAATGCAGGTCCACTTCGAGACAATTGGTATGGACCTCATCAGGCCATTAGAGCGATCAGCTAGGGGACATCGTTTTGCATTAGTCATTGTGGATTATGCAACACGATATCCTGAAGCAGTGGCCCTCCGCAGCATTTCCGCGAAGAGTGTTGCGGACACACTGTTTAGTTTAATCTCCCGGGTGGGGATTCCAAAAGAAATCCTCACCAATCAAGGCACGGCGTTTATGTCACGTATTTTATGCAAACATTTTACGAATTATTGGGCATTAAAACGATCCGTACCAGCGTCTTTCACCCACAAACTGACGGGCTGGTCAAACGTTTTAATCGCACGCTTAAAATCATGATTCGTAAGTTCGTTCAGGAAGACGTCAAAAATTGGGATAAATGGTTAGAACCCCTCTTGTCCGCTGTGCGAGAAGTCCCGCAAGCCTCCACGGGGTTTTCCCCCTTCGAGCTTCTCTATGGACGCCAGCCCCGCGGGGTATTGGATGTCCTAAGAGAAACTTGGGAGGACGGACCATCTCAGAGTAAAAACGAAATTCAGTATGTAATGGACTTGAGAACAAAACTTCACACTTTGGGGCAGCTGTCAACAGAGAATTTGTTACAAGCCCAGGACAGACAGAGCCGGCTGTACAACAGGGGAACTAATTTACGTAAATTTGCACCGGGAGAGAAAGTGCTTGTATTGCTCCCAACGTCAAGCTCTAAATTATTGGCAAAGTGGCAAGGACCGTTTGAGGTCACACGGCAAATTGGAGATCTCGATTATGAGGTAATACGGTCTGATAGGAGAGGGGCACGTCAGATATATCACCTCAATCTCCTTAAAAAATGGAATGAGACAGAGGCAGTGATGCTGGTGATGGTGATTGGTGGAGAGGATGATCTCGGGCCAGAGGCGATTTCCAAACCACAATCTCTCACGCTGGCCCCAGGAGGAGATCACCTCTCACCCTTCCAGCTCACTGACCTCACTAAGTTACAAGCAGAATTTGTGGACGTGTTCTCGCCCCTACCTGGCCGTACTAATCTGATTCAGCACCATATCGAGACAGAGCCGGACGTGGTAGTTCGCAGCCGGCCGTATCACTTGTCTGAACACAAGAAAAAAGTGGTTCAGGCAGAATTAGGGGCAATGCTTGACATGGGGGTAACAGAAGAATCCAACAGTAACTGGGCGAGCCCGATAGTTTTAGTTCCGAAAACGGACGGCTCGGTTCGGTTCTGTGTGGATTATCGCACGGTGAATGCTGTGTCAAAATTCGACTCGTATTCAATGCCACAGGTGGATGAACTGCTTGATCGGCTTGGTACAGCTCGCTTTTAATCGACAATGGACTTAACAAAGGGATATTGGCAGATCCCCTTGTCTCCATTATCTAAGGAAAAAACAGCTTTCACCACGCCATTTGGATTACACCAATTTGCAGACTGGATGGCTCCCCGGCCTGAGTCGGGCGGTGGGGGTATGTGGCGAGGGGGGCGTGGTTCAGCAAAGTCGGCAACGGGAGAGAGAGGCAGGAGTGGGTTAAATGCAAATGACGAACACATGTCTCTTGTTTCAGTAATTGGCGTGGAGAGGGTATATATCGCCAGGAGAAACAGGAGTGAGCGAGAGAGAGAAGGACTGTTGACCGGTGGACCCTGACACACTCACGGACTGTTTATTGGAGTGAAAGTTATTTTGTGACACTGTTTATGTCGCCGTGCTGATGCACCAGCTTTTGTGTTTGAAACTGAATATTTAAATAAATCCACTGTTAGCAGTCAGCCGACCCTGTCCTCTTCCTTCCCTTATACAAACCTCATCACAGTTAGTTCACCCAAAAATGAAAATTCTGTCATTTATTACTCACCCTCATGCCGTTCCACACCCGTAAGACCTTCATTCATCTTCGGAATGCAAATTAAGATATTTTTGTTGAAATCCGATGGCTCCGTGAGGCCTCCATAGCCAGCCATGACATTTCCTCTCTCAAGATCCATTAATGTACTAAAAACATATTTAAATCAGTTCATGTGAGTACAGTGGTTCAATATTAATATTATAAAGCAACAAGAATATTTTTGGTGTGCCAAAAAAACAAAATAATGACTTATATAGTGATGGCCGATTTCAAAACACGGCTTCATGAAGCATCGCAGAGTTATGAATCAGTGTGTCGAATCAGAGGTTCAGAGCGCCAAAGTCACATGATTTCAGCAGTTTGACACATGATCCGAATCATGATTCCATACGCTGATTCATAACACTCCGAAGATTCCTGAAGCAGTGTTTTGAAATCTGCCATCACTATATACGTTGTTATTTTGTTTTTCGTGCTTCCAGCATCGGACTATACACTCATCAAAGAACCCACAATTTATATGAGAAGTGATCATCGGACGATGATGGACTACCAAGAGAGAGAGAGTTAATTTCTCGGTGCGAATCGCTTCAAAAACTGGGCATTACCTGTATTTGCAGCAGTGATTATCTCTGGATGAGCATCTGTCCAAAACGTTTTTCAATTCCTGCTAGAAGAGCATCCAACAAAGGCCTCCAGAACTTGGAGGAAAAGTGAATGTGCTGAAGCTTTCTCTTTAGAACTGTTACTGTATGTACTGTTTTGTGATGCGTCTCTAAGCACCTTTACATTATTTTTTATTATTCTCAGGTTAGGTAAGAAAGTCAAATCTGACCTAAATTATAAGCATTTTAAAAAACTTACAATCAGACAGAAGACTTCTCTGTGGTCTGTTCAGGCTCAACGACAATGTCACATGAGGCTAAGTTTAGTTATAAGGTTACAAGTTCATTTATTTATTACATTAATATTACTAGCATTACATATATTCTACTAACATTCTATACAAGTAATTAAATAAAGTATAAGTATTAAAAATTTCTTCAGTCAAGGCAATATCAGCGATGGAGGCATCATCAGGGTTGGTTCTGGTGTCGGAGAAGCAGCCTCAGGTGTGAAGCAGCCCCTCCTGCTATCTTCATGTTCTAGCCTGGGAATTCCCCTCATATGTCTATATATAGAGGCCTCGTCTCTTTGTTCTCGGACTCTTCTCCTCTGTTGCGTCCCGCGCCTCCGATCAAGACATCCTTCAACGGTAAGATTGCCTTTCTTTCTAATACACATTAGTTCCTTTCTAATCTACTAACATGTTACTAACAAATGCATTATAATAGCAGTTGTTTTTCATTCTTTAATAAGTGATTAATACATACTTTAATAAAGGCGTTACAATACCAGTTGTCTGTCATTCTTTAATACAAACATCTGTTGTTGGGGTTTCTTTTCCTTTCTCCACACATTACTTTCCAATTTATCAACAGTTTGTTTTTATATAAAAGTTATCGATCATAATCTGTCTCTTTACACATCAATTTCCAATTTATCTACAGTTTGTTTTTATATAAAAGTTATCACTTCCAATTGTTTCACTGTTTACCCATAAACAAGTATATATATATATATATATATATATATATATATATATAACAGCTGTACTTTATAAACAGCTAACTTCTTTTCACTTGTTTACACACAAACATCGAACATGTTTCTTCCTCCAAGATATCTCTTTATGACAGCTGTACTTCATAAACAGCTTACTTCTGTTTATCTTCAAATCAAAGTTGTGTTGTCATTATTATTGCTCATAAATCACTTATTTCAATAAATGTTTTTTTCTTCTTAAATCTCAGTTGTGTTGTCATTATTATTACTTATAAATCACTTATTTCAATAAATGTTTTTTCTCCTTCACAGTTGTTTTGTCATTATTATTCTTTATAAGCAGAAGAGGTACAAGTAGCCTAGAAAAGTTGCATTTCCTTATGAAGCAAGGTGTGGCTCATATCAACAGTACCAACCATCCCATTGGCACATTGCCCTTTCCCTGAAGAACATTGTGTGCTTTTGCAAATTTGCTCATTGTCTTTGCATATTCTTGCAGAAATGCAAGCTCAATAGGAGTAAATCTCTCAGAACACACACACGCACTCACACACACACACACACACACACACACACACACACACACACACACACACACACACACGTGTTGTTGCAAGTAAAGTGAAACCAAATGACAGGTGGCGCTATGACTGTAACTGAACATTGGCATGTAGATGTCTTTAGGCCAGGACTCTAATAAAACGTGAAGTTTGGGGCAGATCGGTCATTGTGTGCCCGAGTGTGTACAACAACTTCCTGTTTTTCATGGCAAAACATAAAACTTTGTCAGGCCCTCACAGACACACCCTTCAGTGAAAACTCTAGATCTTCACAATTTAACATCTCAAAGGCCTTTAGATTAAACTGACCAAATATGATGTTGATATGATTATAGCTCTAGGCAAGGCAAGGCAATTTTATTTGTATAGCACATTTCATACACAATGGTAATTCAAAGTGCTTTACATAAAGAATAATAATAAAAATAGAACATAAAGAATAGAAATAACAGTAAAAACAGTGAATTTTGTTATGAATTTTGGATGGATGAGCTAGGAAATCTTAGGGAGTTTTGTTATTGTTGTTGTTGTTGTCTGTCAGAGTGGATCTAAACGGATCTATCCATCAGAGCAGATCTAAATGGATCTTCCTCACACGACAGGACAGCTACCTGTTAAGGCACTTCAAACTGATAAAGTTTCAATCTCCCCTTTTGCCAAGACACCTCAAACTGCACCACACAGCCCTAATCCCCCTTCCGGAGATATCTTATCTATGCAACGCAGTTTAAATTTCCCCCTTTGTAAAGTGTCCTGACTGTAATCCAGAGATATCTTAACCATGCACCACAGCTCAAATTTCCCCATGGTTTGTCCCCCAAATTTTAACCTAATCACTTTCTTCCTAATTCTCCCAGCTCTTTCAACCAGACAGCAATATTTAAAATGCATTAAAGGTCCCGTTTTTTCGTGGTTTTTTGAAGCTTTGATTGTGTTTATAGTGTGCAATATAACATGTGTTCATGTTTCGCGTGTAAAAAAACACCGTATTTTTCACATAATTTACTTATCTGTATACCGCTGTTTCCACTGTCATAAAAACGGGCTGATGACTTCCTTGTTCTATGAAGTCCCTCCTTCAGAAATACGTAACGAGTTCTGATTGTGCCAGCGGTTCCTGTGTTGTGATTCGACAGCAGTTTAGCGCATCTTGCCCGGAAAGGTCACGCCTCTTACTATAACGTGGAGATGCATGTGCTCAGTGTTATTGTAAACATGTCTTTAATTTTACCCTATCAATTTGAGCCGGAATCAGACCCGGTGATTGGACTGCGGGATGAAAATAACAGCGTTTCGACGACATGGCGACAAACACACTCTACAAACGCAACTCTTGTGTATTCCTGTGGGCGGAGGTTAGTCAAAAAACTGTTTTAGTGACGTCATTAAAGAAGGAAGTAGAGGGATGTAGTCCAAACTGGCCGTTCGATGTAGGCGACTTCTGTTAAATAAAATATCTCGCTTGGCATTGAACTTTGAGCTTTAAAATTTTACAGATTTTATTTATACTCAAACAACATTACACACTAACTAAAGTTTGAAACATGGGATCACGAAGAACGGGACCTTTAAAAGTCATAAATAACAAGATGATACATAAAAGATATAAAATACATAAAAAATTAAATAAAAACAGGAAAAGGAATTAAAAGAATAAAAAGATAATACGTATAAAATAAAATGCAAACAGTTCGGACATAGCACAGTGCTCAGTCAGCAAATGCATAGATAAAAAGATATGTTTTGAGTCTGGATTTGAATGTGGCTACTGTTGGAGCACACCTGATCTCTTCAGGAAGCTGGTTCCAGCTGCGGCTGGTGTAACAGCTAAAAGCAGACTCTCCTTGCTTTGAGTGAACCCTTGGTATTTCTAACTGATGTGATGCTATTGATCTGAGTGATCTTTTAGGTTTATATTCTATGAGCATATCTGCAATGTATTGAGGTCCTAGGCCATTGAGTGATTTATAAACAAGTAACAGTACTTTAAAATCAATTCTAAATGCAACTGGAAGCCAGTGCAAGGACCTGAGGACTGGTGTGATGTGTTCATGTTTTCTGGTTCTGCTCAGAATCCTGGCAGCAGCGTTCTGTATGAGCTGCAGCTGTCTTCCTCTTTTTGGGAAGACCAGTGAGGAGCCCATTACAATAATCCACCCTGCTGGTGATGAAAGCATGAACAAGTTTCTCTAAGTCTTGACTGGAGACAAAGCATCTAATTCTTGCAATATTTTTGAGATGATAGTATGCTGGTTTAGTTACTGTCTTTACATGGCTAATGAAACTCAGGTCTGACTCCAAAATTACACCAAGATTCCTGACTTGATTTTTAGTTGTTTGACCTCTAGAGTGAAGGTACATGTTCACTTTGAGAACTTCATCTTTGTTTCCAAACACAATGACTTCAGTTTTGTCTTTGTTTAACTGAAGGAAGTTTAGGCATATCCAGTTTTTAATTTCATCAATGCACTGGCACAGGGAGTCAATGGGGCTGTAGTCGTTAGGTGATAGGGCTAGGTTAATCTGGGTGTCATCTGCATAGCTGTGATATGCAATTTGGTTCTTTCTCATTATTTGGCTCAGTGGCAGTATATATAGGTTGAACAGGAGGGGTGCAAGTATTGAACCTTGAGGGACTCCGCATGTCATGGATGTCCACTCAGACTTATGGTCACCAATACTCACATAATAACCTCTCCCTATGTATGACCTGAACCATTTAAGGACCATCCCAGAAAGCCCAACCCAGTTTTCCAGCCTGTCAAGAAGTATGTTGTGATCGACAGTGTCAAATGCAGCACTGAGGTCGAGTAGAACCAGCACTGATAATTTACCTGAATCTGTGTTTAGGCAAATATCATTTATTATCTTTATGAGCGCCGTCTCTGTGCTGTGATGCAGTCGGAAACCAGATTGAAAGTTGTCAAAATATCCATTCAAGCTTAAGAACTTGTTTATCTGATTGAAAACAACTTTTTCAATGATCTTGCCTATGAAAGGAAGATCTGAGATTGGTCTGTAGTTGCTCAATATGGTGTTATCCAGATTGCTCTTTTTCAGGAGGGGCTTAACAACTGCAGTTTTCAGGGATTTTGGAAAAGTCCCAGAGAGAAGTGAGGCGTTTACCACTTCTAGGAGATCTGCTTCTAAACAGTTAAACACGCTTTTGAAAAAAGATGTGGGAAGTGTGTCAAGGGCGCAGGTTGATGTTTTAAGGTGCTGTACTGTTTCTTCCAAACTTTTGCCATCAATTGCTTCGAAAACAGACATAATAGCTACTTTCTGAGGTTGTGATCTGATCTGTTTTACCCCAGTGCAGCTCAAGGATGTGCTGATTGCCTTTCTGATATTATTAATTTTCTCAGAGAAGAAGGAAGCAAACTCACAGCATTTGCTGTCTGAGAGCATTTCACTGGGAATCTGATTGGGGGGTTTGTTAGTCTCTCTACAGTAGCAAAAAGAGTGCGGGTGTTGTTTAAGTTTCTGTTTATAATATTTGAGAAGAAGGTCTGTCTAGCTTTGCCTAGTTCCACATTAAAAGCATGAAGGTTATCTTTATAGATGTTATAGTGGATTTTAAGTTTTGTCTTTCGCCACATGCGCTCAGCTTTTCTGCATTATCTTTTCATATTTTGCACTGCTGTTGAGTTTCTCCATGGTGCTTTTTGTCTGCCACTTTTCTTCCTGACTTTCACAGGAGCAATGTTATCAATAACATTCTGTACTTTTGAGTTAAAAGAATCAAGGAGAAAATCAACAGAGTCTGAAGATATGCTTGTGTTAAAGATATAGCCTTCATAAACAGTGCACTAGTATTCTCATTTAAGCATCGCTTTTTGACCAAGATAGATCTAACTTCAACAGTCGGAGAGATCAATATATCAAAGAAAATACAGAAATGATCAGATAGTGCTACATCCTTAATGACAATGGATGAAATGTTTAAACCCTTACTGATAATTAAATCTAGAGTGTGTCCACGATTGTGAGTAGGTCCATGTACATGCTGAGTCAGATGAAAAGTATTCAAAACTGTTAGGATTTCTTTTTGCCATATTGGATTCTGCATTTTCTATGTGGATGTTAAAATCCCCAGTAATAGCAAAACAGTCAAACTCTGAGGAAATTGCTGATAACAGTTCTGTAAAGACCTCCACAAAGGCTGGAGAGTATTTTGGAGGCCTGTAAATAACTATAAGTAGAATGCGAGGAGCACCTTTTAACACAATACCCAAGTATTCGAAAGACAAGTAATCACCAAATGACACTTGCTTGCATCTTTAAATAGAGCATCTACACCTCCACCTCTCCTAACAGCTCTGCAGACACTCATAAAAGTAAAGTTAGGAGGGGCTGTTTCATTCAGGATTGTTGCACTGCAGCTGTCTTCAAGCCATGTTTCATTTAGAAGCATAAAATCTAGGTTGTTTGTGGTTATTAAGTCATTGACTAGAAGTGTTTTTTTTTTTTTTAAGTGAACGGATGTTTAAAAGTGCTAACTTAACAGTCTTACTTTTTGTCTCTACAGTTATCTTAGTTTCACGTGTAATAGGTAGCAGATTAAATGGGTTTGCCAGACGGTTTGAGAAGGCCTTAGGCTTTCTATCACGTAATAAAACAGAAATAGAGAAAGCAACAGGCACACTGGGTTCCCGCTTGTTCTGTAAACATTTGATAAAGTCACTGTTATCATAGCGGGGACCCGACACACATCACTGAGAGCTGTTATCGGTTGTTTTTGGTTCACCTAGAACAGATGGAGGAGGGTGAGGGCCCTGGTGTTGTGGCAGGGGCCGAAGAGATCTCACAGGAGGAGGGGGAGGTCGAGTTGGGCCCACAGGCTTTAGTGGTTTTCGGGGCTCGCTTTTTTGTTGATATCTGGGGGCTCGCAGCAAAAGAGTGGGATAGTTTGGTTCCAGCATACACCAGTTCCTCCATTTTCTCTGAGAAGCACAGAAGAGGGGATGCTGGAGAGAGGGATAACATGTCCGGTGAGAGTACGTAAGAACGAGCCTATGATTGAATGTGGAAATAAAGCAAAATAACTGAGGAAAATGAGAATTAGTCCTCTAATGCCATGTCCGTAATTTACAGCAGAAATTCTAGCATTAATTTGATCTCAAACGGATTCATTTAAAGAAGTTATTACTCCCCACCTGCGTGACGTCATTCACCAACGTGGTTGAACTTCAAGTTTGCGACAAAACGGTTTCGGGAAACAGTCGTGACTAGCTAGTTGATTTGTTCAACGATGCATTGTACTATGGTAGTTCAGCAGCAAGTTACATCATTGTTTGGGAAACGCACCCCTTGATCAGATCAATGTTCTGAAAGCCGAAAGGAGTATTTCTTTACTCATTTTCATGTTGTTCTTTGCAATGTTGTTTTATGTTTGTTTTTTTTTGGCCACAATTATTGGCACCCCTAGAATTTTTTATGAGTAAAATATTTCTGAAGTATATTCCCATTCATATTTACATTTTTTTAGCACATCAGGTGATCATGAACATGAAATTGTCCAGCCATGACTTCCTGTTCCACAGGAGTATAAACATGAGGAAACACAAAGGCCAAAATATAAACCAAAGAATATAGTTCTGATGTGCAGCATAAGATTGTTGAGCTTCACAAAATATAAAGTAGCTGAAAGAAAATAGCTAAAACATTGAAAATCCCCATTTCCACCATCAGGGCAATAATTAAGAAGTTCCAATCAACTAAAGATGTTACAAATCTGCCTGGAAGAGAGGATCACAGCTGGAGAATTACAGGGATTATTCAAGTCTTGAGTCTCAGAAAGCCTAAATATATATATATATATATATATATATATATATATATATATATATATAAATATATATATATAAATAAATATAAATAAATATATATATATATATTTATATATATTTATATATATATATATATATATATATATATATATATATATATATATACAAGAAAAATCCCCTGCTCTCATCCAGAAACAATCTCCAGCATATTCAGTTGTCAGACAAGACTGGAACTTCAAACTAGACCAGCTTTTATAGTCAGATGAAATAAAAAAAAAAAAAAGCTTTTCCATCCCACCAGATGGATTTGGTGCACACATAGAAAAAAAGTACCCCCTGTCCACAGTTAAATATACTGCTCTATCTTTAATATTGTAGGCCTGGACATCTTGTTCAGATACATGATATCATGGATTCTATCAAATACCAACAGATAAAAAAAAAAAAAAAATGAAAGAAAAAAAAAAAAAACCTGACCGCTCCTGCTAGAAATCTTATAATGGGCCATGATTTGATCTTCCATAAGGACAATGATCCAAAACAAACACAAAAATGTGTCACTGAGCACAAAATGAAGCTTCTGCCATGGTCGTCCCAGTCCCCTGACCTGAACCCTATAGAAAATGAGTGGAGTGAACTGAAGAGAAGAAGCACCAACATGGATCTGGGAATCTGAAGGATCTGTAGGAAGATCATAAAGCAATGATCTCTGCTCTCTTGTCAGGTGTTCTCCAAACTCATTAGGCATTATAGGAGAAAACTCAGAGCCGTTATCTTGGGAAAAGGACATTGCAATAATTGGGTGCCAATAATTGTGGCCAACATGAACTAGAGAAATACATTTATTTCATAATGTGAGTTTGTCTTTAATTAATGAGAATTCAGTGAATTATCATGTTCCTGAATTATCATGTTCCTCATGGCTGATTTCCAGAGTATTAATTTTCTTTACCACAACGACCTGTAAATAAAACATATTTGCTTTTTACATATCATAATAATTTAATCATTCCTATTTGTGCAGCTTATTATTTCATAAGTTGGTTGTGAAAACAGACTCACGTTTATCAGTGTTCACTTTCTGGATCACCTTTTTAGGAGCTTGAGACCATCTCAGTGTCACATCTGTGTATCCTCTATCAGCCAGAGCAGATCCCAACTGAAAATTCATACTGAAATGATTTAGACTGGAATATGATAAACACAAATCTTCATGTCTAAAAGAAGTTGCTTAAAACATTGCAGGTTTCTACATATGAAGTAATGGACAAAATTAGTACATCTACAATTATACTGTGTTTACACAGAAATCTAACATTCATTTTAAAAACAGTCAAACTTTATTCAGGTAAATTCAGCAAAAAACATTTCAAAATAAATCATAAATCATAAATGTTTTTGTGAACATTTTAAAGGTTTCATTGCGTTTCATTTCAAGTGCATCTCACAAACTACAAAGAGACTACAGAGTCTCTTTAAAAAAGCAGCTGGTATTTTACAATAATCATGAAAGTTGAATATGTTTCTTTCTCTCACCTGTTTCAGAATGTTTTCTCTCATTGAAGGGTTGGTCAAATCATTGCTGGAGTTAAACTGCATCTTTACAAATGATCTTTTTAAATCAGGACCTAAACAAAGATACATTCATACATGTAAATAAAAGTTGGACATAGTGGTGTATTAGAGTTAAAAAATGATATAAATACTGTTCGGTTTATCGCACAAACCGATCGTTTTGTGTCTTAGGACATCAATGTGTCGTCACGAGCTGCAGGGTTTAATTTGGACTTGTCTATGCAAGTGTTATTTACTCTTATAGTAGAAGTTCCCATCCACTAGCATTATTTGACTGACAGACGGCAACGGTTGGAGTTAAAAATCATCATTTGTGTTCTACTGAAGAAACAAAGTCACCTACATCTTGGATGTGCTGGGGGTAAGCAGATAAACATCAAATTTTCATTTTTGGGTGAACTATCCCTTTAAGAGTTAAAGTGATAGTTGCATAGCTGTCAATAGAGGGACAGAGAGCTCTCAATTTTCATCAAAAAGATTTTCATTTGTGTTTCGAAGATGACGAAAAGTCTTTGGACCACAAGTTTGGATTGTACACATAATTTACTTGAGCTTGCATATATTAAAACATATCCACGCTCCTCACTGCATCTCAGTGACAACATATATGATGTATGTGAAGACATTATTATTATCTTATATTATAAACCAATATGACTGATGTACCTTCTCCAAAGACCTTCATCTCACAAAGAGTGAGTAACTTCATGTTTCCAGGAATGATCAGATTCACATAACGTCCCTCCATCCCATTACATGAGTAGCTGGAGGACTTGCCTGCTGGAATATCAGGAATAACAGCACATCTACAGACACAGAGAGAAACTGATTAAGGATATAAAGATACTGTCATATCTTCAAATTCACATTAATTCTTCCATTTGTGCTCAATGTCTCACATTCTTTCAACCTCAAGAGTCTCACATGGGATTGTTGGTGCCATTGTTCTCCAAAGAGTTTCCGATGCGAATCTCAGCGCTGTTTATTTGTTCTGCACAGCAGTCTTTTCTGTTAGTGACGACCACTTTGCTAATTCTGTAAATATGATGCAGATCCAGCCTCCACCATGGGTTAGTCTCATAAAGAGTTGACGAGCATCCCGTGTACAACTGCTGGAGACCTCGATCAACTGCCTTTTCAGCAAACCAGTCCCCAGATGTTGACGACTGTGTAGCAGATCCATCTACTGCTAGATTTTCTAGAAAATTTAGGCAAAAATCTATATATAGAAGCTAAATGAGGATATAAAAACAGTCAAACAAAGGAGCACGCAAGATTATTAACAAGGTAACGAACAAGGCACAGGTCAAATGGAACACAGAAGACAAATCCTAAAATACAAGCAATATGATATATATATATATATATATATATATATATATATATATAGATTGTTTATTGAAATTATAACATGCATGCTTGTTCTTTTGAGGGCCTGTATTTCAAGTCTGGCATGGAATTTTCCCCTTAAGGGATTAATAGTTTTACTTTTTCTTTCAATAAACTATCTCCATTTTCAATAACACTCATTTGGAATGAAAATTGTTTCAATTATTGCTGGATAATTGAACGTTAATTTATGCGATTGATGTGGACTGTTTAACGTGTTAAAAATGAATCCAATGAATGCATTTTTTGCTTCCTATACTGATTTTTCCAAATTCCTGAGGTTAGCATTAACAAACACAATCCTTCTTCACAAGAATACATCTGTCAGAATAATTTGTATGTAAGAGATTATCAAAGCATGAATACAGTCTTACTAGTTTGGAAGGACATGAGCATGAATAAAGTATAATTTTCAGTTTTGGTGAACTATCCTTTTAAAGCAAGATTTATCTATGGCATGAATTACCTGCCAAATACCCATAGACTCCAACCTCACAAAGAGAAAGAACCTTTTGATCACCAGGAATATAAACATTCACATAACGTCCCTCCATCTCATTACATGTGTAGTTGTAGGACTCTCCTGCTGGAATAGCAGGAATAACAGCACATCTACAGACAGAGAGAGAAACTGATGAAGTAGATAAAGATACTGTCATATATTCACATTTGTACTCAAACTCAAGAGTCTCACATGGGATTGTTGGTGCCGTTGTTTTCCAAAGAGTTTCCGATGTGAATCTCCGCTCCGTTTATTTGTTCTGCACAGCAGTGTTTTCTGTTAGTGACGACCACTTCTCTAACTCTGTACACATCACGCAGATCCAGCCTCCACCATGGGTTAGTCTCATTAAGGGTTGATGAACATGATGTACTCAACTGCTGGAGACCTCGATTACTGTCAATGGCCTTTTCTGCAGACCAGCTCCCAGAAGATGTTGACGACTGTGAAGCAGCGGCTCCTACTGCCCGATTTCCTGACAAATTAATAAAAACCTGTAGTGACCCATCTATATGCACAATTTGAACAAGCGTGTGTATGAATAAGATTTCTATGCTTATTTCTGCCATGGAATAAAAAGAAAAAAGTCAGAATTGTGAGATGTTAACTCAATTCACGACAAAGTAACATGGGGAAGACAATGGCTTTAAATACAAGAGCTAAGAGAACACATGACTATGGCAACCAATGGGGAAGTGACACAAGGAACAAGAGAACAAATGACAGAACAGAACTCAGAAACACATGACCATAACCAATGAGAACATGACACATAGACTAAGGGAGAACATGAGGAGCAAGGGAAGCATGACACAAACAAGCAACATGAATCAAACTACAAAATAAGAGACATCATAAACATAAACACAAAACCAAAACATACGTGACAGATCCCCCCTCTAAAGGCGGCTCCCGACAGGAGGGGAAACTTGGGCAGACGTGAAGTGAGGGGGCTCTGCTGTGGCAGCCTTGGTGTGACAAGGCTCTGGCATGGCAAGTGTGGCAGCCGTGGCATGAAGAGGCTCCAGCATGGGATGGCGAGGCTCTAGCGTGGGATGGTGAGGCTCTGGCATGGCAGCCGTGGCAGCCGTGGCAAGACGAGGTTCTGGCGTGGCAGCTGTGGCAAGACGAGGTTCTGGCGTGGCAGCCGTGGCAAGATGAGGCTCAGGTGTGGTAGCCGTCTCTGAACACTGGTCAGGGGTTGGAGTCCCCTCTGGACACTGGTCAGGGGCTGGAGCAGATGTGTGTGCAGCCCACAAGACGCTGGGAGCAGGCCCTGGCGTGGCAGGCGTTGTTGGGAGCAGGTACTGGCGTGGCAGGCATGGTGGGAGCAGGCCCTGGCGGGAGCAGGCCCTAGCTTGGCAGGCGGGGCAAGCATGGCGTGAACAGGTCCTGGCGTGGCAGGCGTGGCAAGCATGGCATGAACAGGCCCTGATCTGGGAGGCATGACAGGAACAGACCTTGGCTTGGCAGACACGGTGTGAACAGTCTGTGGCTTAGAAGGCATCACGTGAACAGGCACTGATCTGGCTAGCATAACGTGAACAGTCTCTGGTAGGGCAGGTCCGACGTGAGCAGTTTTTGACTTGGTAGGCATGACGTGAAAAGAAACTGACCTGGCTGGCTTGGAGTGAACTGGACTTGGCGTGGCGACGTGAACAACTCCTGACATGATGGATGGGATGTGGAGACTCTTTTATGGAAGTAAATTAATGCCAAATGTTTTTGAAATAAAAAGCTTGTTGAATTGCACTAACTGAAAAAAAATATGCATTACATTAGCTGTGCTTGCATTTTGATGCACTGTATCTTTAAGGCTTGCATTTTTATTGGCTGAAATTCAACATGGTCGTATATTTAAGCTGTGAATATTTCAATTAAAAATATTTCACACACATTTTCATTATTAAAAATTCAATAATTTATATTCACCTTTCAGATTTCACTTCCAAAATATTCATCCTGTTTAAAAATACAACCTATAAAATTCGACTAGCAATTTTCAGTCCATTTTATTTCGCTTTTCAAATTCGCTTCCACAAATTCAGTGGGTCAAATTCGGCAGAAAATTCAACATTTCACATCCGGGAACTGCAGGAAAAGCAGTAGAGTGCCGATGCATGATATCCATCTGCTGTTAGTCTTCTTCACCAGCAGGTGCCGCTAGCAGCTGTTTACAAAGACGAGCAACAGCTAGTAAGTCATCATTCATTCATAAAAACGGATTTACAGAATTAGAGCAAGTGGTAAGTGAATGTGTGATGATTATCAGGGCCAGTATAAATGCAGAAAAGCTGATAAAGACACACAAGCTGCATTTATTTTTAATTCAGTGTCTTTACGGTTAATTTCCCTGTGTAGGCTATAGCTTTCTCTAGTAAACAAGATAACGTTATCGCCCGATGCTGGTGTACAGATCAAACGTTAAATCTGAGGTAGAAAAATATTTCTTTCTGTTGTTTATTTTCCTTAACTTTATATCGCGGCGCTGTGTTGTAATAGCCTACTAGGATTTCCCTCATTCGTCATAGGATTCCCCCTGCCATCAGGACATATAAAACTCTTAACACAGCTTAATGGACTCGAACAGAGATATAAAAGACCAAACTCGCACCTCATTTTTTATTTAAGTTATACTATAGAGGCTAAGTTATACTATAAAGCAGATACTGGCATAAAGTTAGTTTGACGCTGAACGTTTGATATTCGCAAATTTAGGGACCGTCTCTAAAGTTACAACATTGGTATTCACGTTTCTACCTTCTACCAAACTCTTGTAGACATGCACATATTCAAACACACCTCACTCAAAGTACATCCATATATACTATTTCTCTCTCTCTTTTTTTTTTTTTTTTCTTTTTTTTACACGTTCATCACACAATTCGTTCTACTTTTTTCATTTTTATTTTACCTGATCATATATTATCCTGCTTATACAAATGTTACATTGTGTTGCCAAAGCATTTATATGAGCAGGAAAAATAAAATGAACTAAGCAGAACTAATTGTGTGATGAATGTGTAAAAAAAAAAAAAAAAAGCATATGTGCATGTACTTTGAGTTGTGTGTGTGTGTGTGTGTGAGAGAGAGAGAGAGAGGTCGCATCACTGTTCGACCTGACACCTAGATGAACACTTTACAGTTGGTTTTGTGATTGTAAAACATTCTCTTCACATGCTATTGAGCTTTAAATTGTGGCATTTTTTTGTATGATCCCATATAGTAGTGAAATACTTAGCAATATTTACATATTACTTGACAGTTTATCTGGGAACACTTTACAGTAAGATTCATAATGTATTAACAAACGTGAACTATCCATGAGCAATTCATTTGTTACTGTATTTGTTAATCTTTGTTAACGTTAATAAACATACAGCAGTTCATTGTTCATGTTAGTTCACAGTGCATTAACTAATGTTAATACAACTCTTGATTTTAATAATGTATTAGTAAATGCTGGAATTAACATTAACAAAGATTAATAAGTGCTGTAGAAGTGCAGTTCATATTAACTAGTTAATATAAAGTGTTACCTTTTATTTGAATAAACATCAAAAATCTAAAATGTTTGCATTATACCTGACACCAAGATGAACAATTTACAGTTGGTTTCGTGACTACGTCATTCTCTTTAAACTAGCCTGACGTGGTCATACTCAATTCTAGTCAGAATATGAAATATTCCCAAAAAATGTTGTGGGCGGAGTTCGGGCTGGCACCCAGGCTATCTTTAAACGCTATTGAAGGTAGAAACGTGAATACCAATGTCGTAACTTTAGAGACGGTCCCTAAATTTGCGAATATCAAACGTTCAGCGTCAAACTAACTTTATACCAGTATTTGCTTTCTTGGAGCCTCTATAGTATAACTTACATCAAAAATGAGGTGCGAGTTTGGTCTTTTATATCTCTGTTCGAGTCCATTAAGCTGTGTTAAGAGTTTTAACTTACCGTAATTCCTCAAATAAAAACCGGGGCCTTTATTTACCTGATCTGCAGAAGGTAACAGGCTTTTATTTGAAGCAGGCTTTTATTAGAGGCAGGCCTTTATTTCTAATTCCATCTGTTTGATAAATAATTGTTTTAAATAAACCGTTTTAAATTAAAAGCGATAGCGTTCCAGTGGACAGAGATAATTAATTTAAGAAATATTTACAAAAATATCACCATATACAACAACAGCCAGAAGGGCGACAAAGCAATTTGGGTCAGAATTATGGAAATCAAACACCACCATTGTGTCAGTTTGAACCCTGTAAATGTACAGAGTGTTTATTTCAAATACAGGTGCTAACGTACAGTATTGCTGGTAGATCAACAAGAGCATATGTAAAACGCATTGCTGGTTTGCAGCACACCAGTATCTGATTAACGTTACAGACGGTATCTATAACCAGCATGAACATGACAAAAAAAAAAAAAAAATCAATGTTTCCTCAGAGCTACACATAAGTTATTATCGGTATGAAAACAACAACAACAAATCTGAAGTAACGCTACTCTGGATACCGTAACTTTGATTAAAGTCAAAAGACAAAAGTCCTGACAGCAGTCAACTGCTGGTATCCAATAACATTCTGCTGCAAGCAAAATCCGAACAAAATTGCTTAAAAATAACATCGTCGCAGCTTAACTTGATAAATGAAACGGTGTAATTACCCATAACAAAATATTTGGTGGTCAGTCCTCCTCCTCAAAATCACCATCATCAAGAACTACAAGTTCATTGTTGAACAGCTCCTCTTCATCTTCCTCGTCCTGAAGTGCTTCGCGCCGGTTCTCCCGGCCCTGCTGTCGGACCTGATCGAGCGCCTCCCTTCCAGCGGCGCAAGGCTGTCCCTCCCTGAAGCAGAGGATGACATCATCTTCGCTCCCGTCAGTTTTCACAGACAGTCCACAAACTTTGAAAGACTTTTTGATCATATCCACGTCCAGTTTGTCCCAGGCGGCGACCACCCAGTCCACAAGCAGGCGTCGGGCGGGGGCTTTTAAGTTACCTCCGGCTGTGTACTCCTTATCTGCATCCCCTGCCATCCACTGATCGTAGGCATTGTGCAGGCTCGCCTTGAAGGGTTGGTTCCACATCACATCGGGGGCTTGGATATATTTAGTGCAGCCTCCCGGGATCACCGCTGTTGTGATATTGTAGCCACATTTTAGTTCCTCTTTGGTGGCGGCACTGATGTGGCAGCGGTACGAGTCCCACGCCAGCAGCCGCGGGGTGAAGTTGAATTTTCCCACCACAGACTTCAGCCAGTCAGCCGTGAGAGCGTCATTCATCCAGCCATTCACAGAAGTGGTGATTACTGCGCTGGAGATCTGCTGCTGCATCGCCTTCACTTCACGAATAGCCCCTTTAAAAACAATATAAGGCTTCAGTTTGGTGCCGTCGGCTTTGCCAGCGAGGACAACGGTAAGATGGCTTTTTTCGTGTCCTGTGGTTTTTAGAGCCACACTCTTTGCTCCTCGTGTGTCAACAGTAGAGGGAGACACCATATCGAACCAAACTGCAGTCTCGTCCATTGCAATGATGTCCTTTTCTAAAATCTTTTTAGAACTGACAGCCTTGCTAACGTAGTCAACGTACGAAACAAGTTTCTCAGTTAGTAGATCTGGGTCTTTCTGGGCCATGGTGGTGCGACGTCGAAGTGAGAAACCATTGCGCTGTAGAAATCTTTGTAGCCAACCCCTGCTAGCCACAAACAAATCTCCTCCATCACTCACAGAACTGTAGATCTCCAACGCTTTATTTTGTATCATTTTTCTTGATACTCGGTTGTGTTTGTCCCGCATGGAGTAGATCCAGTCAGGTAGCATTGTTTCTAGCTCCAGGCTAACTTTTTTCCTCCCACCTCCAACTAGCCGTGCTCTGGTTTTGTCGGCTAATCTTGTCAGCTCATCCTTCTGTTTCTTCCAATATCGGATTCTCCTGGGGTCAATGTCGAAATATCTCGCAGCTTTTTCACCCGAGTTTTCCTCTGCATACTTTAAAACTCTTTGTTTAAATTTTAATTCAAATTTTCGTCTGGGTGCCATGCTCCTGAAGTTCGTTTTCAATAAAGTTGTTGAAAAGTCCGTCACTGGCACTAAATGAGACACGTGTTAAATCCAATGTTGCTACTGCCATCTATTGACACCTGTACATTATATGAAAGGCACTTAGGAGATTATCCACACAAATTTTCCCCCGGCCTTTATTTAAGACCGGCCTTTATTTGTCCGTGTTGACCACGCCCCCGGCCACTATCAGAGGCCCGGCGTTTATTTGACTACCGGTTTTTATTTGAGGAATTACGGTATATGTCCTGATGGCAGGGGGAATCCTATGATGAATGAGGGAAATCCTAGTATTATGACACAGCGCCGCGATATAAAGTTAAGGAAACTAAACAACAGAGAGAAATATTTGTCTACCTCAGATTTTACGTTTGATCTGTACAGCATCGGGCAATAATGTTATCTTGTTCACTAGAGAAAGCTATAGCCTACACAGGGAAATTAACCGTAAAGACACTGAATTAAACATAAATGCAGCTTTTTGTGTCTTTATCAGCTTTTCTGCATTTATACTGGCCCTGATAATCATCACACATTCACTTACCGCTTGCTCTAAGTCTGTAAATCCGTTTTTATGAATGAATGATGACTTACTAGCCGTTGCTCGTCTTTGTAAACAGCTGCTAGCGGCACCTGCTGGTGAAGAAGACTAACAGCAGATGGATATCATGCATCGGCACTCTACTGCTTTTTCTGCAGTTCCCGGATGTGAAATGTTGAATTTTCTGCCGAATTTGACCCACTGAATTTGTGGAAGCGAATTTGAAAAGTGAAATAAAATGGACTGAAAATTGCTAGTCGAATTTTATAGGTTGTATTTTTAAACAGAATGAATATTTTGGAAGTGAAATCTGAAAGGTGAATATAAATTATTGAATTTTTAATAATGAAAATGTGTGTGAAATATTTTTAATTGAAATATTCACAGCTTAAATATATGACAATGTTGAATTTCAGCCCATAAAAATGCAAGCCTTAAAAATACAGTGCATCAAAATGCAAGCACAGCTAATGTAATGCATATTTTTTTTCAATTAGTGCAATTCAACAAGCTTTTTATTTCAAAAACATTTGGCATTAAATTACTTCCATACTCTTTGGTGTGATGGATGCTGTAGGGTTGCGAGGGTCCTTATCCGCAACTCCTACAGTAAATGAGGATCCACCCAACAGAAGGGCATGGTCAATGTACTGAGCCAGGGAGAAATGGATTTTCCCCCCTGGCATCCATGATCGAATGGGTTCATTAAGTCCATGACAAAAAATGTCCTTTAGCGCAAAATATCATCGAAGTCAACCAGGTGAGAGAGAGTTCACAAAAATCTTCTACATATTCTTCCAGGGGATGTCACATGATAGGTCTGGGGGCGGGGCAAGTGCATTAAATGTGTTCATTTTAACATTATTTTTCACTGCAATGAATTAATCTAATTTACACATTAAATCAACAGCCCAAATTGAAATATTTCATTAGCTCATTGAACAAAGCTTACTCAAGGAAAAACAGTTGCTAGCAAGCAGCTTTGAGCCAAGACAAACAAACAAGTTCAAAGATGGACATCTACCACTTATTACACAGCTTTTCACCACATAATAATGATGGGGATGTAAAATATATATTTAAAAGGAAGCCATTTTAAAAATCTTAAACATTTATTACCATTAACGTAACGTAACGTAACGTAACGTAAAAACTATAGCAATATTAACATAGGCCTACTGAAAGTCCTCTGATTTAATTTAAAATACAGTCAAAAATTGAGAGGCAAGATGGCAGCAGGTGTGTTCGAATGAGAGAGAGACATTAACAAAAACCTCGGAATGACGCAACTCAGACCTCAGAATCAAGCATTTCAGAGAGGTGCGTAATAAAAAATATTACATTAAATATTGAATTACCTGCCAAATACCCGTAAACTCCAACTTCACAAAGAGTAAGAAACTCCTCAACTCCAGGAATATGAACAACCATGTAACGTCCCTCCATCCCGCCACATGAGAAAGTGGCCGTGGCACTGGCTGCAAGAGTAGAAATTACACCACATCTACAGACACAGAGATCATCTGTTATCGGGGTCACACTTTGGTTTAGAGTCCAATTTTCACTATTAAACATACGACTTTTGCCCAATTAAGTTTATATAAAATAAAATTAAAATTAAAGAGTTAGTTCACCCAAAAATTAAAATTATCTCATGATTTACTCACCCTCAAGCCATCCTAGGTGTACATCTTCTTTCAGATGAACGCAATCAGTGTTACAATATATTAAAATAATATTCTGGCTCTTCCAAGCTTTATAATTGGAGTGAATAGTAACCGTGATTTTGAAATCCAAAATTGACGACTCATAAAAACAATCCACACGGCTCCATGGGGGTTAATAAAGGCCTTCTGAAAGAAGTTGATGCAAAAACTTGAGATAATGAGATCCAGGCAGTCCAGCAATGATTATGTCAGATTAAATTTGAATGAGGAATAACAAATTTATTAATTAAAAATTATAGAGACAAACAAATTAATTAAGTAATTAATAATTAATAATAAAATTTAGAGTATTGTAAAATACAGAGTATTGTATCTAATAGATGAAGATCAGAATATACAGAAAGAAGGAACAAAATGAAGACACTTGAAGAATGAAATGAGAGATAGAAGAGGAGAAGCAGAAAGGCAAAGGGAAGCAAAGCAAAGGAAAAAGCTAAACTATCAACGACTCAGTCCATTTTATACCATAAGCATAGGGAAATTTACATCCCACTCAAACTTATGTTTTGTTCTTATCAGAAAAGGTCAAATGGATTTACCCATTATGTCATAGACTGGACAAGTGTCAAAAATAAATATAGGGGTTCTTTTGACACCCTTAAGGGAATTGTGCAGATCTTACATTATCACATGTAAGAAGAAATAATAACGGACATGTTTTGATATAAAAAGTACATGATCAAATGAGCAACTCATTCTGAAAACATCACTTCTGCAGTACTTGGCAAACGTCCAATATCTAACCACAAATGTGTCAACGTGACCTGTCACATTGGAATACTTTAAAAATAATTGAATATAACAAGCACACATACTCTTAAATATAAAAGAATAATAACCATAAAGGAGTACAATAAAAAGTAAATACTTGAAAATATGATGAGGATTATATATGGATTAGGATTACATGAATATATGAAATCAAAAGTAATATTGATAAATCATAAGCCATAAATTATTAACATAAAATATGAATAAAATGTATGAATATGAATATTGACCATTTTGGATCCACCAGAAGTAATGTGTTTTTGTAAGAAAAATATCCATATTTATAAACTAGAATCACTGGCTTCCGTATGTAAGGCGATTCCGGTGGACCTGATCAGAAGCGCAGAGGATAGAGCAAAACAAATCACCAGTCACAAATTAGAAGTCTAAAACAAGAATTCTTAAATGAATAATGTTAGAGGAGTTTAAGTTTGTTGCCCAGCCTTATTAGTTTGAACCGCAAGAGGTGTCTACTCTCACATAAGCTTATCCTACTCCTACATCCTACATCATGCATCAAGTCAGAGGTCACTCTTCTGCTGGAACTCGACTTGCAAACGACCGCTGCCAGAAGTCAATGATTATAGTTTAAAATCTCTTAAATCTTTATTAACCCCCTGGAGTTGAATTATGATGGATGGATGTGCTTTCTTTGCCTTTAAATTCTTGAGCCCCATTCACTCCCATGATGAAGCCTGGAAGAGCCAGAATACTTTTAACATAACACCGATTGTGTTTGACTGAAAGAATAACGTTTTGAACACATAGGATGGCTTGAGCGTGAGTCAATTATGGGATAATTTTTATTTTTGGGTGAACTAACCCTTCAAGGGATATAGAATATGGTCATGCAGAAAAAGTCATTAATACAGTATTTTACTTTAAAAGTACTAATAGCCAATATCCTAGTTATCAGGTTCTGTTCATCTGCAGCCACATTAATCAAAAGAAAGCCTCACATGGGGTTGTTGTAGACATCAGGGAAGTTCCCGATGCGAATCACTGCCCCGTTTATCCTCGAAGCAAAATCGTTTCTGTTAGTGATGGTCACTCTGTTCACTCTGTATACCTTCAGTAGATCCACTCTCCACCACGGGTCAGTCTCAAATTTGGTGTGGGCCCAGGTGGTGAGCAAACCATCAATAGCACGTGTAGATACCCAGTCTTCATAATCTGATGACTGACTAGTTTTGCCCCATAGTGCTGCGTTCTCTGGAAAATGTTTTAGGGACAAAGAGAAAGTTGTCACCATCGACCATTAGGTCTCAATGAGGATTTTTAAAGCATCTTGCCAAACTAATCTTTATTACTCATGTCTACCACAGGGTCAGAAACTAAGGGTTAAGGTTGCACAAATGCCACAGGTATTTAAAATGAAGGGGTAAAAGAATGATGCTTTTTTATTTTATTGGTTTCCAACATTTCTCATTTGATGCGTTTGATGTGATATATTGAGTAAAAAAGGGATATCAAAGTGCCTCAGAGCTTAATACATTTCTAAGTGCTTTTATATTTGCCAGTTCAAACAGACAAAACACAACATGAGTAAAGTTTGAATAAAATAAATGATTCTTACCTTCTTGTCCATTTGCCCTTTCCTCAATCAATAAAAACCCTGTGGAGTATCAGAGAACCAGGTTTTGTTGAATCACATTCAGATTTGCATTTTTTATTTAATTTACTTTGATATTGTCACTAACAAAATATCATCTGAATGATAATGGAAACATAAAACATTGATCTGTGTAATGAGCATGCCGGAGGAAACTGATAAACTAATAATAATAATAATAATATACAACCAACAGAATATTGTAATCTAAAGTGAGATGAGGAATCACTACCAGACCTTCTTGACAAACACAGACCGTCAAACCATTCGCATACACAAATGAGCAACTATTTAACATAAGATTTGTTTGGTAAAGTAGATCTTAAAAAACAAAAACAAAACAAAACAAAACAAAACAAATCAAAAAAACCTTCTGTCATTTATTACTCACCCTCATGTCGTTCCACACCCGTAAGACCTTCGTTCATCTTCAGAACACAAATTAAGATATTTTTGATGAAATCCAATGGCTCAGTGAGGCCTGCATAGCCAGCAATGACATTTCCTCTCTCAAGATCAATTAATGTACTAAAAACATATTTAAATCAGTTCATGTGAGTACAGTGGTTCAATATTAATATTATAAAGCCACAAGAATATTTTTGGTGCGCCAAAAAAAACAAAATAACTTATTTAGTGATGGCCGATTTCAAAACAATGTTCAGGAAGCATCGGAGCATTATGAATCAGTGTGTCGAATCATGATTCGGATCGTGTGTCAAACTGCCAACGGCTAAAATCACGTGACTTTGGCACTCCAAACAGCAGATCCGATACACTGATTCATTTGTGCTCCGATGCTTCCTGAAGCAGTGTTTTGAAATCGGCCATCACTAAATAAGTCATTATTTAGTTTTTTTTGGCTCACCAAAAATATCCTCGTCACTTTATAATATTAATATTGAGCCACTGTACTCACATGAACTGATTTAAATATGTTTTTAGTACATTAATGGATCTTGAGAGAGGAAATGTCATTGCTGGCTATGCAGGCCTCACAGAGCCATCGGATTTCAACTTCAGATTAACGAAGGTCTTACGGGTGTGGAACAGCATGAGGGTGAGTAATAAATTACAGAATTTTCATTTTTGGGCAGGAACACACCAAGCCAACGCTGACGAACTAGTGGTGACGAAAGCAGACTGTGGGGTTGGCTCACATCAGCAATGTCTGTGTCCAGCCGATGGCCAAGTAGCACGTCCGTTATGCACCTACATAAGATGAAATGCCTTTCTGTACCAGCAGGTGGCAGTAGCAGAACAGCCAATCAGAATGACCAGATGGCCAGACGGACCGATGAGCTCCGACGCCGATCAAAGAATATACACTAACAAGAAGCGACACTCAATCAAAGAGCTCAGAACCCAAGAGGCGACACTTTAATACTTTTTGGGTAACAGCCACTAGATGGCGCTCCAGTAGCACGGCCGCCATTATGGGCTAAAAATACTAACTGGACTATTGAATCCTTCACATCTTACGCACCCAAAATCTGTGAATTTCACTGCCAAATCAGAAGCGCAATAGAACAGCTTTTTAGGCCCCGTCCACACGGAGACGCGTTTCAGTGAAACCGCACAGATTTTTTATCGGATAGGCGTTTCGTCCACACGGATCCGGCGTTTTCGAAAGGTGAAACCGGTATTTTTTGAAACCGGGTCCCAGAGTGGAAAAATTTGAAAACGCCGGCTTGGCGTTTTCGTGTGGACGGGGCAATCCGTATATTTTCTGAAACGATGACGTCATCACCTCACGTGTCGACCCTAGTCAGACGCGCTAACACCACAAAACAGCACCAACAACAGCAATAGCAGACTCTACATGCTTGCGTTCATGCTGCAGAAGCTACTGAACCAAAATAAAGCGTTATTTGTAAGCTTTGCTAAAGTTTGTATTCAGCGCGCAAGGTTTATGCGCATGCTCCAAGTCTTCTTCGCTGCTTTAAGTGCATTTTTGCGGCAGAATTACAGCGCCACATAATGGTCTGGCATATATACTACATCGTTTTGAGTCGTTTCAGTGGTTTCGTGTGGACGCAGATATTTTTTGAGACGAGGAAAAAAAAATATCGGTTTAGGGTAAGCTCCGGCTTTGTGTGAACGTAGCCTTAAATTAAGTCACCAGTAAATTGTATGGCTCCTACAGTAAATGTTTTATTGTCTTATATATGTTTTATTTTACCAGTTGTGGAATCCAACCATTCATCCATCTGAGGTAAGGTAGTTAGCCTACTTTATTGAGTATTTCCATTTTATGCAACTTTACACATTTATTAATAGTAAATTTATAATTAATAAATTTAAGATCCTCATGTTTGCAGCGAACAATATATTTCAGATCTAGTGGAGTAATAGTAATAATATCTAAGTCTGAATTTAAATAAGCTACATTGTACGTTTTAATGGATTACGCTACAAACATAATGATCTTATAATACATGATGCATTGCTGTGTCCGTTATCCCATAATTCACACTTTTGCTTTAACAGACATTAGACAACACTGCAAAATCAAGCTGTTATATTCATATATTTATTGTCCAACATTCCCAATTTTTCTGGTGCATGTCCTTAATTTAATTTCATATGTTGGTATTAATTCAGTGTTTAAAGAATTTTAACCCAAACTGACTGGGTTTCTAGAGAGCAAAGGTTTTGTGAAAAATGGCAGAAACACAGGGCTGCTGCTGGGCGCCAGTGTTGCAATGGAACCTCTTGGGTTCTACATGTCAAATAGGCCAGAAGAAAAACTGCCCGACGGTGTGTTGGTGTGTTCCTTCCTTTACAAAAGATTTTATTTCAAATAAAAGCTTTCTATTTATAAAAGAACCCTTAAAAAAAAAATGTATCACATTTCCCACAAAAATATGAAGCAGCACAACTGTTTTGAACAGAGCAGCAAATCAACATATTAGAATGATTTCTAAAGAATCATGTGACACTGAAGATTCAGCTGAAAATTCAGCTTTGATCACAGAAATAAATTACAGTTTAATATTCACATAGAAAACAGCTATTTTTAATTGTAATAATATTTCACACTATTAGTTGCTTTTGTATTATAATACGTACATCACAAGTACATAATGCAAACCATGATAACAAATGTGTGGTTAAAAAAAATGATCTTATTATAGATAAGCATGAATGTATAAAGCAGCAGGTTTGTTTGGCAAGAAATTCACACATTACAATATGTTACAAATCCACAATAGCGAGAGATGAGTGTAAACTAAACTAGAAACAGCAACATTTCCAAACAAAGGGGAAGATTGCAGAAAGCTCATTTAATATTAGTGTGAATCTAGTAAAATAGCAGATGTATGTTGTACTTTACCCAGAAAGATCCACAGGCATTTGAAGAGCTTCTTCATGTTTGATTATAGGTGTCCGTCTGTCTTTTAGGGAAGGAGAGTGAAAGTTTTATACGTTTTATGGAGGACGACCCATTTAAATGTGCATCGCATGATCAACCGTGTCTCTCCTCCCTTCTGTCACACTCGTCTGTCTCTCGTGTTTCAAACAAACACATTGTATACATGTTTAACTTGTCCTAATGTCTATTGGATCAATGTGAATTTTCTGCACAGTTGTTATTGCATAAAATTTTATTTTCATGTAGGTTTCATGAAATTGCAAAATAAAGAATTGTAGCACACATATTTTCAGTGTTCTGTTTGTTTTCCCTTGTCACATGTTCTTTGTTCTCAGTTTTCCCGACACTAGTTTGTTCACTTGGTTACCCTGATTTGAGTTCATTAGTTCTAGGTGTGTCTTATTAATTAGCCTTGTTTGCCCCTTTGTTTGCCCCAGGGTGCGAGCTACGGGGGAGTTAGGGGGTGCTCGGCTCCCCTTAATAAATCATGGGCTCCCCTGAAAACGTGATTTGTCAAATTTGGGGGGGGGTCTCAAATAATACTGACAGTGTGTTATTTTAACATGCAATTTCAGTTTTGTGTAATGTGATCATAGTGGATTATTATGTGTAAAATTGCCAAAATATCATTCATTCATGCATGACGGCAATTTAAACCTAATTCACTTCAATATAGATAACTATACATGCTATTCTTGTCATGAGCATCAAGTTGTGGGTGCGCTGCGGTGCAAATTCCACTCATGGTTAGTACGTTAACTCGAACAGCAAAGGAAGCTGACCCCAGGCCTGTGTTAAAGGTGCTCTAACCAGGTGCAGCCTGGACCACGAAACAATAAACATTCTCCAGTCAATAACCGACAAGAATGATTTTAAATGCACGTTCATGACTGTTTCAGGAAACACGGAGGGGAGGGGGAAGAGGAGGAGGGAGGGTCTTCGAACGTCAACAGGAAGTTACTCCCCCCATGATTGCTAGAGCACCTTTAAGGTAAGGCATGTTATTCGCAATAATGTGTTGTGGCTGGGTTGTTATAGGTCTGAGTGACTCTCGATGTATTAGACCTAATTTAACAGAGGAATTTCGGTATTCTTCTGTAGCCTGACGAGTAACTTTAACCATTGTTCTTGTGAACTCAAAGACAGCCTGATGCTTTGTTTATAGACTATTTGTGGGTGGCTGTTTCACCTATCAATTTGTGTCAATAATGTATTATAGTGATATAGTGATTTATCCAATATAGTGCTTGCATAAAGCAAGTAGTGTACTGTACTGTTACTGTTATGTATCTTTGTAACTCACTGTAAGCCCTCAAGCATGCGCACGACCCAATTATAAAAAACAAAAAAAACCGAAAAAAAAGTGGGCTCCCCCAAAGTCTACGGTATAGTTCGAACACTGGTTTGCCCTGTATATATTCCCTGTGTTCTCCCTCAGTCCTTGTCTGCTTTCGTCTGTACTATATGTCAATGTAATATGTTTGTGTTGATGGCGTTTCCCTTGTTTCCTGAATTGTTTGTTAAAGCCTTCCTTTCTGCATTCCTCCTCATTGTGAGTGTTTATCCACCATGGCACCTGACACATATTGTGTTCAGCAAAGATTTTCATGTGTTTGAGCATCACTCAAACACGTGTAACTCCTGTCAGTTTACACAAAGCTCACAAATGAGATGCAACACAAACAAACAGACATAACACAGACAAACAAATAAGCGTCAAATAAGCAGCTGTAGACTATACCACCGGCACGTACAATGCTTATACATGATCATGCTTTTTCTGTTGCTGAACTTAACTTTGGTCATTGTTAGATAATCAGCCTGACATTTCTTTCCCTGTTTCTCCCTGTTTTCTCTCACCTGGTCTTCATGGATGCAAGGGTAGAACAGAGACTAGTTGTTATGGTTTCGTCACACATCTGGTTTTAATGTACACAATGTATATGTGTGTGTGTTTCATGACAAGCAGCCAAGAAATGGTCCCTGCCTTTTGTATTACAAGTATAGAAGGAGTCTTCTTGGATCCTCAGGCAGGCAGGGGCACTGGACCAGATGTTGACCATATTTAGACTTGTTTTTTATATATGTACCACATTCCCATATCATGAAAGTATATTCTCATTTGACAATTGCTACACCACGCCCTGAACATGTATAAAAGCCATATACTGAAGTAAGTCTGGGAGGAGGTTTTGTGAATGGATTGGCTTCATGTTCATGACTCTTTCCCATAGGCCTATGCATTCAATGAGTGAAAAAGACAAACTGAGAATGAGGCACAAATCAGGACAATAAACATAAGATTAAAATAATCTTAATTTGGGGGCTCGTCCGGGATTTCTCCAGACAGGTAAGAAATAAAATGCT
The DNA here is from genome assembly GCF_018812025.1 of Megalobrama amblycephala. Classification (NCBI taxonomy): domain Eukaryota; kingdom Metazoa; phylum Chordata; class Actinopteri; order Cypriniformes; family Xenocyprididae; genus Megalobrama; species Megalobrama amblycephala. The sequence continues at coordinate 3,371,854 of NC_063046.1, read as the reverse complement.
TAAGTGCATCTTACTGTCTGTTTAGAAATTGATCCTTAAATTTCCGTGCCGCGATTTTTGCCATATTTGGTCAAATCGGTTACCTCGTATTTGAATACGGGAAGGACAAAAAGAGGATTGATCACCCTTTTTGTCATTGGTGTTGTCCTCACGATTTTTGAGCGTGGGAAGAAGGAATAAATAATTATATGTGTGAAGAGATTTATTTCTTTTCCTGGTTTTCCTATTCCTTAGGATACCTCTCAGTCCTTTTTCACAATTGAATGAATTTTTTAATGATTTTAAAGAATTGGTATTGTGAAGTCCTTGCAAGGCATTAACTTAAACTGCTAAATTCATTTTTTTTTAAATTGTCTACAAAATCGATCTGGACAGGAGACAGAACATTAGAGCTATAAATAAAAATTTAAGTTCACTTTGATTTAGTGAAGTTATGAAGCAGATCCTGTTCTGTCCCTGCTGTGTTAGATTGATGGGCTGCTGATCTTAAAAGCAGTTGTATGTGAAATCCATGGTGAATTAGGAGTCAAATATCAAAATTCTTTATATTATAATTTTTTGACAATGGGGGATAGCGCAGATGCAATTGTATTTAGATAATCATCACATGATCAAACTTGCCTATCCTCCCTTCCATCTATATCACACTCACCTGTCTCTCTCTTCACTGCACCTGCAGCAGTTTCTTTCATGAACACACAGAGAATACAGAAGTTTGAGTTGCAAATGTTAGTTACTAATCACACAATTAAATCTGAAGTCCCTTCCGTTCAGGACATTTATTTCTGGACCATGTCTGAGAAAGGCAAGGTTAAACTATTAAACACCACAAACACTGTATTACTGTTTATCATAATGCCTATTGGATCAGTGTAGATTTTCTGCATTTCTAATGTTGATATTTGCTATTAATAAGCATGCTGTGATATTATGTGCTACCTTTTGTATATTTGCATATACAAAGCAGACAATATTTCAGTAACTAAAATTTACATACTGTATATTCTGTTTATTTATTTTTAGAAACCCAGGACTTGTACACTATTAACACATTCGCACATTCATTATAAACATTTTTTAACAATCTGCAATACATAATTTATTGAAAAAATATGCAATATTGCTTTGATTTCTCTTTGCATCTGCGTGAAAGTAACCCCTTTATTCCTACTCAACTCACTTTGATCGGGAATCGAACCAGTTTCTCCAGCATGGGAGGCAGGAGCGCTAACAACGACGCTAAAGACCGCAGTCTCTAGCATCAGTCACTATTGCACCCTACGTATTACTAGCTGTCCTCTGTTACACTCATCTCCCCAATCCTCACTCCCAATCTGGCCAAATTATGATAAATAAATCTATGGCAAACAATTAAATGATCATTGGCGGTTATGGTCACACAGGGTCATGGCAGCCATGTTATCCAAAAATTGGCTCTACACTACAGGATAACTCTCTGTTGACAGTTTCACCATTTTGACTCATAATTTCATAATACACACACACAAGCACGTTCCCTGCACGTTAATTTGAGAGTAAAAATAGAATCAGAAAAGACGAAGAAACACCTGATGAAGGCAAACTTAAACACTGTATGTATGTATGTTCCTCTATATACTGTACTGTGGAAGGGTAAATGGCGTAACTGTCATGAGCACCAGTTGGAGTGCCCTAGGTAGCCACTAGAGGGCACTCCAACCCGGACTGTTCCTCACCCCACTTGTGAACTTCATTTCCCAAAACACACTTCCCGGACTCATTATCCTGATTGCACCCAGCTGTTTTGTGTTTGATGATTAGTGTCTGTCTGTTTATACCCTGTTTGTTTCTGCTTTTGTTATTGAGGTTTCATTTACTGTCACTAGGTTTTTGTGTTTGTTTTCTTTGCTTATTGTGGACTGTTCTGTGGACTCTGACCCTTGCCTGCCTGGATTATGTTCTTGGATTGCTCAATTAAAGCTGCACATGGATCTTACCTTCTTGTCCTGGTGCTCTTGTGACAGAAACCTCAATCAACACTAGATCCAGCAGCATGAGCTTCAGGATTCTTCCGCCAGCCACTATGAGGGAGCGTATGGCTCTACTTCGGGCAGTAATGTCCCTACGACAATGGGAATGGGAGGTAAGGTGTTTTGCCCAGTATTTCTGGACAATGGCGGTGGGGCTAAGGTATAATGACTCTGCTCTAAAGGAGATTTTTAATGAGTGTCTTAAGGTCCCTCTGCCTCAATGGGAGTTGGAGGGGCTTCAAATCCTGGATTTTTGGGACTTTGTTAATTATCTCTCCCAGAGAAGTCGTTGGGCAACACCTGCTCAGCCAGAGCCCGCTCCAGCCCGTGAATCCGCTCCAAGGCCACAGAGGAGGTGGGCACTGAGTCTCCACTTCACACACGTAAAAGGAGGAAGAGGAGGAGGAAGGCCTCCTCTCTATGGATCCCTCAAGGCCTGGAGGCCTCCCCAGAGTCCGCTCCAGCCAGAGAGTCCGCTCCAGCCAGTGAGTCCGCTCCAGCCAGTGAGTCCGTTCCAGCCAGTGAATCCGCTCCAGCCAGTGAGTCCGCTCCAGCCAGTGAGTCCGCTGTACTGCCTACAGAGGAGGTAGGCACAGAGCCACCGCTTCACCCATGCAAGAGGAGGAAGAGGAGGAAGAAGGCTTCTTCCATCCCTCAAGGCCCGGAGGTCTTCCCAGAACCCGCTGTAGGCCCGGAGGCCCTCCCAGAGCCCGTGGTAGTTCCAGAGACCACCCCAGAGACCGTTCTTGCGTTTCCCAAGCGCCTTGCCCTGCCGCCGCCGCCGCCCAGGCTGTCTGCCCTGCCGAAGCCCACCTGGTAAGTTCCTCCAGCACTGCCCTGGCACTCAGCCAGGACTCCAGACCTGCTGGAGCCCGCCTGGGCAGTTCCTCCAGCACCGCCCTGGCATTCTGCCGGGACTCCAGACCTGCTGGAACCCGCCTGGTCAGTTCCTCCAGCACCGCCCTGGCATTCAGCCAGGTCTCCAGATCTGCTGGAACCTGCCTGGGCAGTTCCTCCAGCACCGCCCAGGCATTCAGCCTGGACCCCGACTTTCTTGGAGCCCCTGTGGTCTGTTCCTCCAGCTCCCCCATGGCCTTCGGTCAGGGACTCTGGACCTGGCCCACCATCCCTCCCCCTGGTCCTCCTCCAGTCCACTTCCCTCCTAAGTTTTTTGTTTTACGTTGTGTCAGATGGAGCATCTGGTAGCCGCTCCATAGAGAGGGGGTACTGTCATGAGCACCAGTTGGAGAGCCCTAGGTAGCCACTAGAGGGCACTCCAACCCGGACTGTTCCTCACCGCACTTGTGAACTTCATTTCCCATAACACACTTCCCGGACTCATTATCCTGATTGCACCCAGCTGTTTTGTGTTTGATGATTAGTGTCTGTCTATTTATACCCTGTTTGTTTCTGCTTTTGTTATTGAGGTTTCATTTACTGTCACTAGGTTTTTGTGTTTGTTTCCTTTGCTTATTGTGGACTATTCTGTGGACTCTGACCCTTGCCTGCCTGGATTATGTTCTTGGATTGCTCAATTAAAGCTGCACTTACCTTCTTGTCTTGGTGCTCTTGTGACAGTAACCTGCTGGAAAACCTCAATGCCAACATATACAGTTTGAGAGAGCTATAATGAAGTGAAATCAGTGATAGTTAATCCTGATCGATCGGCCGCTGATTGGTGGTGTCACTACTTATGATCAATCGGTTGTCTCTCAATTAGGCCGATCACATTTAAAAAAATATATATATCTTATTAAAGGGTTAGTTCATCCAAAAATGAAAATTCTGTCATTTATTACTCACCCTCATGCCGTTCCACACCCGTAAGACCTACGTTCATCTTCGGAATGCAAATTAAGATATTTTTGTTGAAATTCGATGGCTCCGTGAGGCCTCCATAGCCAGCCATGACATTTCCTCTCTCAAGATCCATTAATGTACTAAAAACATATTTAAATCAGTTCATGTGAGTACAGTGGTCCAATATTAATATTATCAAGCAACGAGAATATTTTTGGTGTGCCAAAAAAACAAAATAACTTATTTAGTGATGGCCAATTTCAAAACACTGCTTCAGGAAGCTTCAGAGCGTTATGAATCAGTGTATCGAATCAGAGGTTCGGAGCGCCAAAGTCACGTGATTTCAGCAGTTTGACACATGATCTGAATCATGATTCGATACACTGATTCATAACGCTCCGAAGCTTCCTGAAGCAGTGTTTTGAAATTGGCCATCACTGTATACATTGTTATTTTGTTTTTCGGTGCTTCCAGCATCGGACTATACACTCATCAAAAAACCCACAATTTATAGGAGAAGTTATCATCAGATGACGATGGACTACTAAGAGAGAGAGAGTTTATTTCTCGGTGCGGATCGCTTCAAAAACTGGGCATTAAAGGGTTAGTTCACCCAAAAATGAAAATTCTGTCATTTATTATTTACCATCATGCCGTTCCACACCCGTAAGACCTTCGTTAATCTTCAGAACACAAATTAAGATATTTTAGTTGAAATCCGATGGCTCCGTGAGGCCTCCATAGGGAGCAGTGGACACTTCCTCTCTCAAGATCCATAAAGGTACTAAAAACATATTTAAATCGGTTCATGTGAGTACAGTGGTTCAATATTAATATTATAAAGTGACGAGAATATTTTTGGAGCGCCAAAAAAACAAAATAACGACTTATATAGTGATGGCCGATTTCAAAACACTGCTTCATGAAGCATCGGAGCATAAATGAATCAGTGTGTCGAATCATGATTCAGATCGCGTGTCAAACTGAAATCACGTGACTTTGGCGCTCCGAACAGCAGATTCGATACAGTGATTCATCTGTGCTCTGATGCTTCTTGAAGCATTGTTTTGAAATTGGCCATAACTGTATTTGCAGCAGTGATTAGCTCTGGATCAACAAGCATCTGTCCAAAACGTTTTTCAATTCCTGCTAGAAGAGCATCCAACAAAGGCCTCCAGAACTTGGAGGAAAAGTGAATGTGTTGAAGCTTTCTCTTTAGAACTGTTACTGTATGTACTGTTTTGTGATGCGTCTCTAAGCACCTTTACATTATTTTTTATTATTCTCAGGTTAGGAAAGAAAGTCAAATCTGACCTATATTATAAGCATTTAAAAAAAAACTTACAATCAGACAGAAGACTTTTCCGTGGTCTGTTCAGGCTCAACGACTTAAATTAATGCCACATGAGGCCGAGTTTAGTTATAAGGTTATAAGTTCATTTATTTATTACATTACATATATATTCTACTAACATTCTATACAAGTAATTAAATAAAGTATAAGTATTAAAAAAAAGCCACATCCTTCCCCGAAGGAGTTATGTGGAGAAGTACATATGGACTAACCCTGTAGGGCTGTGCTACATATGGAAGAGCTGGGGTGACTCCAACCCAATGAAGGGTAGGTTCTCCCAGAGGGAAAGACACGGGCTTCGTTTAGGAGCAACCGTGGAACCAACCATATGGGATCCCCGTAGGGTCACACATATGGAACCCAGCCTAAACCCGGTTCTCAAGGATACAACGGAGTATAGGCCTGGCGCCAGACGCTCCGCCACGTCGGCTGCCGAAGGGATATCGGAGGACTCGACAGGGTCTGCCTTGTAGGGACTCTCTGGAGAAAAGAAGCGCATGTAGCGCAGCAAGCCGACACTAAGCCGGGGCCTCTCCATGCCTCTGACCTGTGGCGAGAACACGGGAGGAGACCGGCTCGACACGAAGGCTATAGTATCTAGCGAACGTGTAGGTGTCGCCCAGCCCGCAGCTCTACAAATGTCTGTCAGCGAGGCGCCACGAGCCAGCGCCCAGGAGGATGCGACACCTCTCGTGGAGTGAGCATGCAACCTGAGCGGGCAGGGCACGCCCTGAGCTTGGTAAGCCAGGGCGATGGCATCCACTATCCAGTGGGCCATCCTCTGCTTGGAGACAGCCTTTCCCTTCTGCTGGCCTCCATAACAGACAAAGAGCTGGTCTGAGGTCCTGAGGCTTTGGGTTCTGTCTATGTACTGTCGCAAAGCGCGAACTGGACAGAGCAAAGCCAGGGCTGGGTCTGCCTCCTCCAGCAAAGTCTTCATAGACAGAATCTTTAAGTCTGCCGATTGCAAAGGCTCAAAGGGAGCAATCTGAAGTGCTCTTAGCACCAGAGTGAGGTCCCAAGAGGGTATGGAGGGGGGACGAGGAGGATTTAACCGTCTCGCCCCCCTAAGGAACCTGACGACCAGGTCGTGCTGACCAACAGATTTGCCATCTATGTGGTCGTGGTAAGCGGAGATAGCAGCAGTATGGACTTTGAGGGTGGAGGGGGACAGCCTACGCTCCAACCCTTGCTGCAAGAAGGAAAGCACGACTCCGATCGAGCATCCTCGGGGTCTTCTCGGCGAGAAGAGCACCACTCGACGAACAGGTTCCACTTCGAGGCGTAAGCACGTCTCGTAGACAGTGCAAGTGCCGAAGTGATGGTGTTAAGTACCTCAGGGGGTAAGTCACCTAGAACCTCCGCGTCCCGTCCAGGGACCAGACATGGAGTTTCCAGAGGTCTGGATGCGGGTGCCAAAGAGTGCCCCGTCTCTGAGAAGAAGGTCCTTCCTCAGAGGAATGGGCCAGGGAGGGCTGTCGCAAGGAGTGAAAGTTCTGGGAACCAGGTCTGGTCGGGCCAATAGGGCGCAACTAAGAGGACCTGCTCCTCGTCCTCCCTGACTTTGCACAGGGTCTGTGCAAGTAGGCTCACTGGGGGAAACGCATATTTGCGAAGGCCCCGGGGCCAGCTGAGTGCCAGTGCGTCTGTTCCGAGTGTTCCCTCGGACAGGGGGTAAAACAACTGGCAGTGGGAGGTTTCCGGTGAGGCAAACAGGTCTACCTGAGCCTCTCCAAACTCTCTCCAGATCAGCTGGACCACCTGGGGGTGGAGTCGCCACTCTCCTGGCAGCTCAGCTCGTGATAGCTCGTCGGCCACATGGCTGAGCACACCAGGGACAAGAATGGCATGAAGCGACCTCAGACGCTTCTGACTCCAGAGGAGGAGATGGCGGGCGAGTTGCGACATGCGACGGGAGCGTAGACCACCTTGATGGTTGATGTACGCAACGGTCGCAGTGTTGTCCGTACGGACCAGTACATGCTTGCCCCGTAGCGGCCCTTTGAGGCGGCTCAGAGCAAGACGTACTGCTAGCAACTCGAGGCAATTGATGTGCCAATGCAGATGGGGTCCCGTCCAAACCCCTGACACTGCATGCCCGTTGTACGTGGCACCCCAGCCGGTGGCAGGAGCATCTGTGAATACCACAGCATGCCGGGACACTTGTTCTAGGGGCACTCCTGCCCGGAGAACAAAGGGTCCGCCCACGGACTGAAGGCTTGCCGGCACTCCTGAGTGATTAGCACCCGGAACGTGCCGCGTTGCCACGCCCATCTCGGGACTCGGCCGTGAAGCCAGTGTTGAAGCAGTCTCATATGAAGCAGACCAAGCGGGGTTACTGCCGCCGCGGCCGCCATATGCCCCAGGAGCCTCTGAAAGAATTTCAGTGGGACCGCTGTCCTGCCATTGAACGTATTCAGGCAGTTCAACACCGACTGAGCACGTTCCTCTGTGAGGCGTGCTATCTGTTCGACCGAATCCAGCTCCATACCGAGAAAAGAGATCCTCTGCACAGGGGAGAGTTTGCTCTTTTCCCAGTTGACCTGAAGACCCAACTGGCTGAGGTGTCTGAGCACCAAACCCTTGTGTTCGCACAACTAACCCCGGGACTGTGCTAGAATGAGCCAGTCGAGGTAGTTGAGAATGCGAACACCCTGTTCTCTCATGGGAACAAGGGCTCCCCCTACGACTTTCGTAAAGACGCAGGGAGACAGGGCCAGCCCGAAGGGTAGGACTCTGTACTGATATGCTCGACCTTCGAACGCAAAGCGCAGGAATGGCCTGTGTTGCGGAAGAAACGAGACATGGAAGTACGCGTCCTTCAGGTCGATCGCTGCAAACCAATCTCGGGGACGGATGCACTCAAAAATGCGCTTCTGCGTCAGCATTTTGAACGGTAGCTTGTACAGGCTCCGATTCAAAACTCGCAGGTCCAAGATCGGTCATAACCCACTGCTCTTTTTGGGTACAATGAAGTAGGGACTGTAGAACCCTGACCTCATATCGGCTGGAGGGGCCGGCTCCATCGCGTCCTCCGCCAGTAGGACTGCGATCTCCGCACGCAAGACAGGGGCAACGACATCTTTCACTGTAGTGAAGAGGACGTCCCTGAACTTGGGGGGATGCCGGGCGAACTGAATCGCATAGCCGAGCCTGATGGTCCGAATGAGCCAGCGAGACGGACTGGGGAGCGCTAACCGGGCTCGCAGAGACCGTACAAGTGGGACCAAAGAGACCACCGGCGTACCCGCAGCGGGGCAGCGAGGTGGAACACAGGGACGCGGCTCGGGGGGCTCTCTTTGTGAGGCGGCCCGAAGCGGCGTCACAGTGTGCTAGGCAACTACTTACCTGGTTCCACAGATGGACAGAGGGAGCAGTCGAGGCTTTGGCTGCCCGCTGCTCGCTGCTGTCCGCTGGCGACAGAAGAGGGGGATGAGAGTGGTGAGGTTTTTCTCCTCCCACTGCTCTCCAACCCTCTTCAGACCTGGAAATGGAGGAACTGCTCTTTTAATTTTGGGTACCACTGCCTCTTGGGTCAGTGGCGGAACAGAAACAAACCCAATAAAAGGATTTACCACCCGGCCCTCCTCCAGGGGTGGAAGAGCAGCCCCACCCATCTCTGGGTCGCCCGTCTCAGGGGTGATTCTCACCAACCACTTAACAGCTGCAGAGACGGGAGGCGTCATCTCCCCGCAATGGACACAGCAGAGCCTGCTGGGCCAGAGTTTCTTGCAGGGGACGACACCCTTGGCGACGAGCAGACCGAGGGGCGGCCCAAGAGGAACTCAATGGTTTGTCATGGGAAGCTCCCCGATCCGCTACTAACTGAGGAGAACCGCTGGGCTCAGTCCTCGACAGTGTCACCGAAAAGGCCACCTCGTAAGATGGGAGCATTGAGAAAGCATTTAGCTTGACAACCTCTCGCACCTCACAAGGTAAGCCAGGGGGCACTTCTGGACCACTGAGGTGGACATCGTCTGGCTGAGGGCCTGCGCCGTGACTTTGATCACGGTTAGTCAACAAGCGCAGCTCAACCCCAGCACAGAACTACCCTCATGCAAAAAGAGTGCCTTGGCCTCACATGCAGGGTGGGTGTGGTCTGTGTACAGCCACCCCAACCAAGAGGGTAGTGAGAGAGGAAAAACTTATGCAGATTTTGGCATTCCATATTTATGGCACCAACATACCCCCATACTGCCAAGTTTTCCATGCACATCTGGAAGACCCAGGAAAGCATGGCTGTAAACTCCGAATCTGAGTCAGCATAAGCACACACCATTACAGTGGGCAGCGTCACCCTCATTTCCAGAGCATAACAGCACTCTCTCCGATGCTGCAATCGACGTCTGTCCCTCAGCTGGAGCTCTGAATGAAATGCTAGGTTCCCCTATGAGAAGGACCAGCAATCCAATCCAGAAACTGCACAGCTTGCAATGCACTAGAGAGGGAGGGGCCCTAGGGGGTTGGTTCCCCGAAGGAACCCCTCAACCTCATGTCACCCAAGCCATATCAGCAAAGTAGACCTCTTCTGGTGCACCAGAGAGGGCGCTACAATGGAGATTATGCAAGGGAACCGCGCATCTAGAGCGCCGAGCGAGCGCTGGGTTGCCGTGACAACCCGCGCTGCAGCCCGGCAGCTCGACGGCACACGACACGCAGAGGAGCGAGAGGTTTGCTCTCGCTGATCTCCACGGTCTTCCCAGAGTGTCGGGCAGACCCGCGGCTGTGCTTTTACACACAAGCGGCAGCTGGCCAACAACAGAGGGGACTCAAGCTTCCCGGAGAAAGAAGAGTCACGACCGGCGTGTCGACGTGATCATGTTCTCATATGAAAACATGAAACACCCACGAACATCATTTCAACACGCGCCCAGACATGTGAAACAGTGATCGTGGCCGTCAGTGAGGACAGGAACGACCGCATCCAGAAACACAAGTAGGATGTCATCTTTAAAAAGACGCGAATCTACTTGTGTAAGTTCTTTCAGGGACTTTACTCTTTTAAAAGTGCTGAAGCACGCAGGGGAACGGCCGCCGCAACACAGACAGGTATTATGTGCAGCCTGTCGTGTGCTCTCTCTCTCTCCTTGAAGGCGCTCACTCTTACCAGCCGTAAAAACGGCTTTTCAGCGCTCAAAAGCGCACCGTACCGGCCGTGAGAACAGCCTTCCGACGCTGTCAAAACAGCTATTTGCTCAAAAACGGCAACGAAACAACAACAGAAAAAGAGAGGACTTCAACCCCGCTGCTGTGCTGTTCGCCTGCACTCGGAAAAAAAAAAGAGAAGTTCAACCAAAAAGCTTGACTCGTCTTCTAGCAGACACTCGCTTGCAGAGAACAGGAACAAACACCGTTCGGCTCCGAAGCGAAAAGCTGAAGATGCAACGCACCTGCTGCTCATTATATACCCGCGCTGCGAGGCGAGCAGCTGATGCATATGATTGCATGCCAATGTGCATTGGCTCGTTTTAATTACACTCGAAGTAGATTGGCCTCTCTAGCGAGATTCCTATTCATCGGTCTGTCCGACGTACGTCGAACGTGACCGACTGAATGGGAACTATTACTATGTGTCTAAATAATAAGATGTATAAATGAATGTTTAAATAGTTTATTAATCATTTACTTACACTTACTAAATGAACTACTGACAACTCCTAAATAACTGGTTTGTAAATAATGTAATACTTAATTTAGAAATGATAAATTGATTATTAATAAAGTATGAAAATACAATTATTAAACACATTATAGATATGCTTATAAATCAAGAATAAAGCAATTATAGCTGTATTTATAAACTACTTACTAATGTCTATTAATGCTTTATAAGTGATGAAATAACTATTAACTAATGCTTAACTAATGCTTCATAGTGTGCAGTTATTATAAAGTGTTACCAAAAGTTCTTCAGTCAAGGCAATATCAGCGATGGAGGCATCATCAGCATTGGTTCTGCTGTCAGAGAAGCAGCCTCAGGTGTGAAGCAGCAGCTCCTGCTGTCTTCATGTTCCAGCCTTTTATAGACTACTTTATCTGACCACTTGATGTCATCATCTTGGGAATTCCCCAAATATGTCTATATATAGAGGCCTCGTCTCTTTATTCTGGACTCTTCTCCTCTGCTGCGTCCTGCGCTTCTGATAAAGACATCCTTACTTCTGTTTATCTTCAAATCAAAGTTGTGTTGTCATTATTCACTTATATCACTTATTTCAATAAATGTTTTTTCTCCTTAAATCACAGTTGTTTTGTCATTATTATTCTTTATAAGCAGAAGAGGTACAAGTAGCCTAGAAAAGTTGCATTTCCTAATGAAGCAAGGTGTGGCTCATATCAACAGTACCAACCATCCCATTTGCACATTGCTCTTTCCCTGAAGAACATTGTGTGCTTTTGCAAATGGGCTCATTGTCTTTGCATATTCTTGCAGAAATGCAAGCTCAGCAGGAGTAAATCTCTCAGAACACACATACACACGCACACACGCACACACACACACACACACACGTGTTGTTGCAAGTAAAGTGAAACCAAATGACAGGTGGCACTATGACTGTAATTGAACATTGGCATGTAGATGTCTTTAGACCAGGACTCTAATAAAACGTGAAGTTTGGGGCAGATCGGTCATTGTGTGCCCAAGTGTGTACAACAACTTCCTGTTTCATGGCAAAACATAAAACTTTGTCAGGCCCTCACAGACACACCCTTCAGTGAAAACTCTAGATCTTCACAATTTAACATCTCAAAGGCCTTTAGATTAAACTGACCAAATATGATGTTGATCTGATTATAGCTCTAGGAGGAGTTTGTTAAAGTACATCTGGAAATGGAAGAATTGCACCAATTTTGCAGAGTATATTTAAAATAACTGACTTCCTGTTCAATTTCAGATTTTTCACCAAGATAATTTTTTGAAGGTATTGGACTGTTACATGTGTCTACCGAATTTCATACTTGTAAGTAAAACATAGCAAAAGGGGCACTTCATTGAAAATATATAGGTGGAACTATTGAGCCATTTTGCCACACCCAATTCTGAAACCCATATCAGATACCTTTGTGCAAAGTTTCATAAGTTTGAGCACGTTTAGGCCTTCAAATATGCAATTCATTTCGAGGAAAAAGAGTAATTGACACCGTCTGTGCTTGGGCCCTAATGAAATATTGACAGTGAATAAACAAAAAATTAATTTCACTTGTGGGTTGTGTGAATGTAAATTTGATGTTTATTTAATTATTTTCATTATATGTATTTCTGTTTGTTGAAAATACACAATTACTCAAGATATTTCATAGTTCTTAAATATGTGAATAAACACTATCAGGGAAGCAAGCAGAAGTGATTTAAGAGTCTTTACATTGTTAACACACAATTTTAAAGAAATTTCAGGCAATGTACTTAGATTCAGAATAAATGTATTTAACAAATTTGAATTTAGTCAATTAAAGACAGTTAATGTTGAATTCCAGAGTTTTATTTTCCTTTGCCACATCGACCTGTAAATAAAACATTTGCTTATTACATAATAAGTTTATAATCATTCCTATATATGTGCAGCTTATTTAATTATTTATTGAACAGTTGTGAGAACAGACTCACGTTTGTCAGCGTTCGCCTTCTGGATCACCTGTTTAGGAGTTTGAGACCATCTCAGTGTCACATCTGTGAGTCCTCTATCAGCAAGAGCAGATCCCAACTGAAAATAACATTCATACTAAACTGATTTAGAGCTGAATGTGATGATAAATCTTCAAATCTTCTGCAAACCCTGATTAAAACAGTGTCATTATATTCCTCATGAAGCAACTCTGGAGCAATGCCAAGTAAAAGTATTTGGTGAATTGTCTGAAATAACCTTAATTTTATATAAAATCATTGAAATCTTCCAGTAGCCCCTGCAGAACACTGGAGATCCAGGGGGCGGAGTCGGGTAGGTTAAGGGATATGTAAAGTGGGGGGAGTTGGATCCAGATTCAGAGGGTGGAGATGGGTAGGTTTACATCCAGGGGGCAGGTTTCAGGTAAATCTCAAAAAGCAACAAAAAACAGTCATAACAAGCCTTTTAATATATTTACAAGACATTTAAGGGTTTCATTGCATTTCAAGTGCATATAAACTTCAGGACCATCTTTTTTTTGTTGTTGTTGTTGTTGTTGTTTGTGTTTAAACCATTCGAGAGCTGTTGGTAGAGTTGAATTAGTTTCTTTCTTTCACCTGTTTCAGAACGTTTTCCTTCATCGAAGGGTCAGTCAAATCAGCTCTGGAGTTAAACTGCATCCTTACAAATGATCTTTTTAAGCAGGGAACTAAACAAAGATACATTCATACATGTAATATGAATTAGTAGAAGTTGCATTTATTAAAATATATTTTTTTTTTTGTTTTGTTGACAAAAAAAAAATATGACAATGTTACACCTTCTCCATAGACCTCCACCTCACACAGAGTGAGTATCTTCTTGTCTCCAGGAATGATCAGATTCACATATCGTCCCTCCATCCCATCACATGAGTAGTTGTAGGACTCTCCTGCTGGAATAGCAGGAATAACAGCACATCTACAGACAGAGAGAAAGAATATAAAAATACTGTCATATCTGCATTAATCCTTCAAATTTTATTCAAGCTCTCATGTTCTTTCAAACTCAAGAGTCTCACAAGGGATTGTTGTTGCCGTTGTTTTCCAAAGAGTTTCCGATGTGAATCTCTGCTCCATTTATTCGTTCTGCACAGCAGTCATTTCTGTTAGTGATGACCACTTCTCTAACTCTGTAAATATCACGCAGATCCAGCCTCCACCATGGGTTATTCTCATCACGGGTTGATGAACATCCAGTATTCAACTGCTGGAGACCTCGATTACTGTCAATGGCCTTTTCTGCAGACCAGCTCTCAGAATGTGTTGACAACTGTGTAGCGGCTCCATTTACTGCCCGATTTCCTAGTAACATTTATGAAAAAAGAAATGGCATTACACATCTTAATGCACAAAGTGTGTAGTCGTTTGGAAGATTATTAGTGAACAACAGCTTGAGGCTAAGTGAGTAATTTCTACATCAACTACTGTCAACAAACACAGTGACGTGTCTAACGACATCCTTCACAAGTATATTCACAATGATTACACCATTAGTACCTCAACAACCTTGTGGAAAACTAATGCCCTCTTTTACCACAACCCATCTCTCCATCTTCAATAACATCGAATTGGAATGAAAAGCATGTTTCAATTAGTGCTGGGAAATGGTAATTTGTCCAAATGTAACACAAGTGATGAATTCCTTTACATTCCTACATTGCTTTTTCCAACTTGTGGTTAGCATTACATGCTCACGCTTTATACATGCCCTTCATCCCGCCAGTGTCGCCCTTCACTAAATAGTATGCTGCAGTGATGACGTATTTTTGTCATCTTAGCATCACCCTGGTTCCCTCAACAAAAACAATAGAATTTTTCCATTGGTTTTTCTATTGGAGAAAACAAGCTGTGACCAACAAAAGTTCTGACAAATTCTGAAACGTTTTGCTTGTCATTATAATCTTCACAAATGAGCACAAAATTTAAAGCCTAAATATAATCGGCAGAAGTAAAAAGCTAAATGTAGGCTATGAATGAACTATGCAAGGTCACATGACTTCAACATTGCCACCATTAAGCCTCAAAAACTCTTTCATTATTTATTTAAACATTTTCCCTGGAAATCTGAGTTAGAATAGTTTGTATACTTGCTTAGAAACTGTGAAAGTGACTAGTGAATTGATGAGCTTGTCGTGATGATAATGGGATCTTTAGTCCCATTTAGACACTTGTAAAGAAATTTTGGCAAATTATGCCTTTATTTGACTTTTTAAAATAGTATTTAATACATTCAATAATGAAAAGTGCTCTACAGCAATGAATTACCTGCCAAATACCAGTAGACTCCAACTTCACAAAGACTAAGAATTTTCTTATTTCCAGGAATATGAACAACCACATAACGTCCCTCCATCCCACCACATGAGAAAGTGGCCGTGGCACTGGCTGCAAGAGTAGAAATTACACCACATCTACAGACAGATAGATTATCTGTTATCAGTTTCTGTTCATCTTCAGTCACATTCATCAAAACAGTCAAGGAAATCCTCACATGGGGTTGCTGTAGATGTCAAGGAGGTTCCCGACACGAATCACTGCCCCATTTATCCTCGATTCATGGCTCGGTCTGTTAGTGATGGTCACTCTGTTCACTCTGTATACCTTCAGTAGATCCACTCTCCACCACGGGTTGGTCTCTGGGTTAGTGTGGGCCCAGGTGGTGAGCAAACCATCAATAGCACGTGTAGATACCCATTCCCCATAATTTGACGACTGACTAGTTTTGCCCCAAAGTGCTGCGTTCTCTGGAAAATATTTCAGGGATAAAGGTCAGTAAGAATTCACCATTTTTATTCTCATCTAGCATTAGGTCTTGCAGAAAACTTTTAAAGGTTCCATCGAACGTTTTTTTACAAGATGTAATATAAGTCTAAGGTGTCCCCTGAATGTGTCTGTGAAGTTTCAGCTCAAAATACCCCATAGATATTTTTTAATTCATTTTTTTAACTGCCTATTTTGGGGCACAATTAGAAATGCGCCGATTGATGTTGCGGCCCCTTTAAATGCTCACGCTCCCCGCCCACGGAGCTCGCGCTTGCCTTAAACAGTGCATAAACAAAGTTTACACTGCTAATATAACCCTCAAAATGGATCTTTACAAAGTGTTCATCATGCATACTGCATGCATGCGTCAGATTATGTGAGTATTGTATTTATTTGGATGTTTACATTTGATTCTGAATGAATTTGAGGCTGTGATCCTTGGCTAAGGGCTAATGCTACACTGTTGGAGAGATTTATAAAGAATGAAGTTGTGTTTATGAATTATACAGACTGCAAGTGTTTAAAAATGAAAATAGTGACGGCTCTTGTCTCCGTGAATACAATAAGAAACAATGGTAACTTTAACCACATTTAACAGTACATTAGCAACATGCTAACGAAACATTTAGAAAGACAATTTACAAATATCACTAAAAATATCATGATATCATGGATCATGTCAGTTATTATTGCTCCATCTGTGCACATCCAGACGTCTTGCCCTTGTCTAATGCCTTTCATAATGTTGGGAACATGAGCTGGCATATGCAAATATTGGGGTCGTACATATTAATGATCCCGACTGTTACGTAACAGTCGGTGTTATGTTGAGATTCGCCTGTTCTTCGGAGGTCTTTTAAACAAATGAGATTTATATAAGTAGGAGGAAACAATGGAGTTTGAGACTCACTGTATGTCATTTCCATGTACTGAACTCTTGTTATTTAACTATGCCAATATAAATTCAATTTTTAATTCTAGGGCACCTTTAAAGCATTTTACAAAACTAATTTTTATTACTCATCATCAGCAACATGTCTACCATAAATTAAGGGTTAAGGGCGGAAAAATGCCACAGAAGTTTAATCACATCCGAGTGTAATCCGAGTGATAATAATCCAAGTGAAACGGATTATTGAAAAAAAAAAAATGAATGTAGGGTGGGGACTTGGTTCAATGCATCAGTTGTTGATCACAGATGTTTAAAAATTGGTACATTGCTCTCAAAAAAACAGAGGTGGATCTGAATGCAAGCTTGAAGGGTTGGAGTTTAAGAGGACTAAATTATTGGAGAATCCGGTATACATCACCAGAGAGAAGTCTGGCGTTTCACCGAAAGATCCAGTTATTACATTTTGGTCAAACATTACAAGGCCAATAAAAAAAATTATGTAATGTACACATATATGAAGAACCTGGAATGAATTCTGTTAAGACCTGTAACATATAGGGGTGTAACTGTACAAGTATTCATCCCGATCCGTCACGGGATGGACATCGCGAGCCACACTCCAATCCAAAAGGGGGCGTCTACGGTAATGCAGTGTTGTTTGCTAACTGCCACAACAGGAAAAAGAAGAAGAGATGATCTATGCACCAACCCCAAACAAGAGTTCAGATGTCACGCAAGAGCTTGCTATTAGCCTGTATGCCGAGTTTCGATTCATTTTTGTGACGCACTCCACAAACTTCACGAGACAGAGAAGAACCAGGAAGGCAGAAAGTGGCATCCTGTTTGTTTCCTTTATTTTACAAAAGAACAATGTTTTGTTTTTATATTGTGAGTGTACACAAATAAAAATAGACTCTTTACAGTTTCAAATGATGTATTGCAGATGTGCCAGTCTCCGGAGCTAGGCAGAGAAATACTACAGGAGTGCAAAAATTAGTTTTATTTTTCATTATTCTATTTTATTATTATATTACTTCTGTGTACCGTTACTCCCCTAGTAGCATGCATTTAGAAATTGACGGTGAAATTTAATTTCATGCCAACTTTAAAATGCATGTAGCAGAGCATTTGCACAGAGAAAATTTATTTAAATTATTTTACATAAATGAGTGTGAGTAATGGGTATGACACCAGTTTTTTAGGCCAAAATGCAGAAATGAGTTACCATTTTAGCACTTCCGGATCGTGTATAAAAAATAAAAAATAAAAATCGTAAGAGTAAAACTGTTCCTGAAAGATTAATTTTTCATGGGAAATATTGCCTGTTAATAACAAGTTGATTTTCTGACTATAATCAGGGACTATAAAAAAAAAAAAAAAAAAAAGGACATCAAACCACCACAGAGCTTCATTACAGGGCTAAGTTTCCAAGTACTTCTCTATTTGCCAGTTCAAACAGACAAAACAGATCAAAGTTGTTAATAAACTGAAGGATTCTTACCTTCTTGTCCATTTGCCATTTCCTCAATAAGTAAAAATCCTGTAGAAACAATTCAAGTGTTTCAAGTGAGTTTCAGAGAACCAAGTTTGTCGAATCACACTGAAAAAATGTTTTTGATTTAATTGACATTAATATTGTTGCTAATAAATAAAACATCATCTAAATGATAATGGCATTACTGACTACTGACACACTAATAATAATCTTCAAAAACAGACTGTTTGATCTTAAAGTCAGACAAGGACAGGTTTCTGTGGAATCACTACCAGACTTTCGTAAGACACAAACAGAAATAAAAGTAGACCATCAAGCCATTTACATACACAAATGGGTTTTAATCTGTTTAACATAAATTTTGTTTGGTAAAGCAGATCTAAAAAAATAAACTGAGAAAAACTATTCCAGGGACAAGCAAATTCATGATCTACGCATGAACTCTTATCGTTCAAACATTCGGGGTCAGTGATAATTTTCACTTTTATTCATCATGGATGCATTAAATTGATCAAAAGTGACAGTAAAGACATGTATAATGTTACAAAAGATTTCTATTTCAAATAAATGCTGTTCTTTTGAACTTTATATAATTTCCAACATTGATAATAATAAGAAATGTTTCTTAAGCAGAAAATCATCATATTAGAATGATTTCTGAAGGATCACACTGAAGACTGGAGTAATGATGCTGAAAATTCAGGATCACAGGAATAAATTATGATTTACAATATGTTCACATAGAAGAAGTTATTTTATGTTGTAATAATATTTCACTGTTTTTACTATATTTTTGATCAAATAAAAGCAGCCTTGTTGAACATAATCTTACTTCAAAAATGTGAAAATCTTGCTAACCTTAGACTTCTGAACAGTAGTGTACATGCTGAGATAAATAAATGCAAATCATGATTTTAACAATGTCAGTGCTAATATTAGTGTGAATCTAGTAAAATAGCAGATGTATGTTGTACTTTACCCAGTAAGATCCACAGGCACTTGAAGAGCATCTTCATGGTTGATTAAAGGTGTCTGTCTTTCTTTTAGGGATGGAGAATGTTAGTTTTATACATTTTATTGAGGACAACCCATTTAACTGTTCATCACATGATCAACCATATCTCCTCCTTTCCATATATCACACTCACCTGTCTCTCTCTTCATTGCACCTGCAGCAGTTTCTTTCATTAACACATAATACAGACGTTTGAGTTACAAATGTTAGTTACTAATCACACACAATTAAACGTGAAGCCCCTTCCATTCAGGACATTTATTTCTGGACCATGCCTGAGAAAGGCAAGGTTAAACTATTAAACACCACAATCACACAAAACACTGTATTACTGTTTATCCTAATGTCTATTGGATCAGTGTAGATTTTCTGCATTTTTTATTGTTGATATTTGCTTTTAATAAGTATTCTGTGATATTATGTGCTACCTTTTGTATATTTGCATATACAAAGCAAAGAACATTTCAGTAACTAAGATTTACATACTGTATAGTCTGTTTATTCATTTTAGAAACCCAGGACTTGTAAACTGTTAACACACACAAGCACATTCATTAAAAGTTAATTTTAATTAAATACTTAATTTATTGAAAAAATATGCAATATTGCTCTATTTGCATCTGTGTGAAAGTAACCCCTTAATTCCTACTCGCTAGTCGCAGTAAGCCTTACCTCTTACTAGCTGTCCTCTGTTACACTAACGTCCCTAATCCTGACTCCCCCATGCGGGTCACGGCACCAATGTAACCCCTCCAGTCCCACTCAGCCTGCTCCGATCATGACTCACACTGGCATCTCCGGCATGGGAGGCAGGCACAAGGACGCTAAAGGCTGCAGTCTCTAGCATCAGTCGATAGTGCACCACTTGAGATGAGGGGAGCGAGGCTTACCTTACCTCTTACTAGCTGTCCTCTGTTACACTCAATTTCTATGAAGTCTGTATTTATAGTGTATTATAAGGGTATTCTTAATGCATTTTAAAACAACATTATAACATGTTGTATCATCTGATAAATAATCATAACAGTAGTTACACTATATTATAATACTTAGCTAGTTGTGGGTATAACTTTTAAGAGTATGATGCATTATAACACCAGATGAACCCTGCATTTATAATGCATCATAAGGGTATTCTTATAATACACACATAATGCATTATTAATTAATGTATTGCATCATCTCATGACTATTCATAACAGCAGTAATAATACTTGCCTATATGTAGTTGTAACTATTAAAAAAATATGATTTATAACACAAAATGAACAATTTTATCCACTTAAGCTATAATGGATTATACATCCCATAGTTTAATTTCTCAAGTCTCATATCTTGACATTGTTTACTGAAGTTTTGCATAGTATCATACTACATCTTATGAGTGGGATTTTACTGCTTATGGTGACAAAAACAAAGTCTTATAAACATCAAAAAAGCTTTTTAATATAGTAATATTTTTAAGAGGTCTTAGTCTGCTTTAAGTAAAGTAACAAACGTTAGGTATTTTTATAAACATCCATAAGATATCATGAATGCTTTGAACTTTTTTTTATTGTGATACTTATTAAATAATGTTATGTAAAATCAACAAAACAATACTGCACATATACTTACTTGAGTTATAACACATATAAATATCAATAGTTTTTACATAAAGTGTTGTTCTACCACACCATATTTAATTTCTCTAATTGTTTACATATTGACAGCATTAAAATGTACACTACTTACGAATGAACAACTTTACAGATGTACAAATGTGTAGACATATTTTACTTACAAATATTAAACTCGTGTCAATGTTTTCATTCTATTGAAGGCATATTTTCAGTTGCATTTAATAAATGCAGTTAATCATTCTACTAATATGAAATAGTTCGTGACTCGTCACTCGTGCTACTCTTGTTTTGAAGGCTTTAAACAATCCTACACTTTAAAACCTTAACATGAGTAACATTTCTGTAATCGTTTAAACATTATCATGTAATATTTATTTTGTTTGTACAACCATAAAATACACCAAAATGTTACATTAATTCACAAAAGACATTCATTCGTTCACTGTAAACTAAATCTTTAGAATCAGTAAGATTACAAGAACAAATCCAATTTTTCTTTGAGCAATGGAACATGGGAAATGTAGTCCAGGGTAACATGTAATACTGTGTGTGCAGTGCAAAAGTCTTAATGGTGAACGGGTGACCTCTGGTGGTGAGTGAATAACTACAGCTGTTCAACCAATCTGATCAATGTTGTGAATGCGAAAGGAATAGTTATTACTCTGTCCAATTAAACTCTATTGGAGTTAGACAACACGTGTCAGGACCCACTCATTGTCGTAATCATACCTTAGATCTAATACTGTCGCATGGAATTGATATTGATGCTGTTGAAATTCTACAGCAGAGCGATGATATATCAGATCATTATTTAGTGTCGTGTATAATACAGTTAGCCAAGGCTACAAAACCACCACCCAGCCATAAATATGGTAGAACCATCACTTCTACCACTAAAGATTGCTTTATAAATAATCTCCCCGAGCAGTTTCATCGCCTTAGACACCTGACACCTGACAACTTAGAAGAACTCGATGCTGCAACAGAAACTATTGGCTCTCTCTTTTCCAGCACATTAGATGCAGTCGCTCCTTTACGTCTAAAGAAGATTAAGGAAACTAATCCAACGCCGTGGTATGATGAGCACACTCGGGCTCTAAAACGAGCTGTGAGAAAAGCTGAACGTAGTTGGAAGAAAACAAAACTAGAAGTTTTTCGCCTTTCGTGGAAAGAAAAAATGATTGAGTACAGAACGGCTATAAGAAATGCTAGATCTACTTATTTTTCAAATCTCTTAATAGAAAACAAACATAATCCTAGGTACTTATTTGACACAGTGGCTAAATTAACTAGAAACAGAGATTCAACTGCTGACGTTTCCAAAGAGCACAGCAGTAATGACTTTATGAACTTCTTTACTTGCAAGATTGACAATATTAGAGAGAAAATTATAAACATGCAACCGTCTACAGTTTCGCTTCAGACAGTGCACTGTAGTGTCCCTGAGGTAAAACTAGAATCATTCGCCGCTATAGGAGAGGAAGAATTATCTAAACTTATCAAATCATCAAAATCAACAACATGTATGTTAGACCCAATGCCGACTAAACTACTGAAAGAAATGCTTCCAGAGGTCGTAGGTCCACTTCTTGATATAATTAATTCATCGTTAACACTAGGATACGTGCCAAAAACTTTTAAGCAGGCTATTATTAAACCTCTTATTAAAAAACCTCAACTAGATCCGAGAGATTTAGTAAATTACAGGCCAATCTCGAATCTACCTTTTCTGTCAAAGATACTAGAAAAGGCAGTTTCAACACAACTGTGCTCCTTTTTAGAAAGAAATGGAATCTGTGAGGATTTCCAGTCAGGATTTAGACCATACCATAGTACTGAGACTGCTCTCGTTAGAGTTACAAACGATCTACTCTTATCATCCGATCGTGGCTGTATTTCTCTATTAGTGTTATTAGATCTCAGTGCTGCTTTTGACACTATCGATCACAACATTCTTTTAAAAAGACTTGAAAACTATATTGGCATTAGTGGAATTGCTTTGGCATGGTTCAAATCTTACTTATCTGACCGTTATCAGTATGTAGTAGTTAATGAAGAGATGTCGTATCGATCACAAGTTCAATATGGAGTACCACAAGGCTCAGTACTAGGACCGTTGCTTTTCACTCTGTACATGCTGCCCTTAGGAGAGATAATTAGGAAGCATGGTGTTAGTTTTCACTGCTACGCTGACGATACTCAGCTCTATATTTCCTCGCGCCCTGGCGAAACCTACAAATTCACAAAACTAACAGAATGCATAGCTGACATTAAAAACTGGATGACAAGAAATTTCTTATTATTAAATTCAGAAAAAACTGATATCCTAATCTTTGGACCAAAAACTTCCTCACGAAAAAACCTTGAATACTCTCTAACACTTGACGGGTGCTCCATTAAATCTTTGTCCTCAGTTAGGAACCTGGGTGTGCTCTTTGATACCAATCTTTCATTTGAAAGTCATGTTTCTAGTATCTGTAAAACCGCCTTCTTCCATCTAAAAAATATATCTAAATTACGACATATGCTCTCAATGACAAATGCGGAACAGTTGGTTCATGCATTCATGACCTCAAGACTAGATTACTGTAACGCTCTACTGGGTGGTTGTTCTGCTCGGCTTTTAAACAGACTACAGTTGGTCCAAAATGCGGCAGCTAGAGTTCTTACTAGAACCAGAAAGTATGACCATATTAGCCCAGTTCTGTCAACATTACATTGGCTCCCTATTAAACATCGTATAGACTTTAAAATCTTGCTACTTACTTATAAAGCTCTAAATGGTTTAGCTCCCCAATATCTAAGCGAGCTCTTGGTGCATTATAGTCCTTCACGTCTATTGCGATCTCAGAATTCAGGCCAGTTGATAATACCCAGAATATCAAAATCAACTGAAGGCGGCAGATCCTTTTCCTATTTAGCACCTAAACTCTGGAACAATCTTCCTAGCATTGTTCGGGAAGCAGACACACTCTGTCAGTTTAAATCTAGACTAAAAACACATCTCTTTGCTCTTGCATACACATAACACATTATCAATACATTAACATTTTTCAAATCCGTTAAAGGATTGTTACGCTGCAATAATTAGGTCGGCCGGAACCGAGAACATTTCCTATAACACTAGATATACCTGTACATCAGAATAAGAATGGCATCTACGCTAATATCTGTCTCTCTGCTTATCCTGAGGTTTTCCGGGTGCTGGATCCAGGCCGTATCCAGATCAGATGGAGAACCTGTGTCTGGACCTGACTACAACGTAGCCCAGGAGACAATGGGCCTACAGATCCAGTTCTGGCTGCATCTATAATTCAGATTTTTAAATCTCCGTATCCGCTTACATATATTTATATATAATCTATTTTTAATCTCTATAATAAAAATGTATAATTCAGATTTTGATCTCCATATCCATTTACATATATTATATATATCTTCCAAGGGGTTTTTTCCCTCCTAGGACTTTTTTCCCAGTGCTAGCACGCTGGGTTTTTCTCCTAGGGGGTTTTTTCCACCCCTGGGAGTCAGCCGACATTGGCTTAATGTAGCACCATCTTGTATATGTTACATATTACCACGCTTGCTTGTACAGCTTATTTTTAACCATTTCTCTTTTTTCTGTGCTCCTAATATGTAAAGCTGCTTTGAAACAATTACAAATTGTAAAAAGCGCTATATAAATAAATTTGACTTGACTTGACTTGTTTGCTTGATTTGCTTTTGTTTTGTTTTTTTTTCCTTCTATTTGCATATGTTTTCTTCAGCTGCAGTGCACTGAGCTCTCTCGGCCACTGTACAGAAAACAAATGTGTACCTCAAAAAAGGGTAAAATGACAAAACAAAATAATAATAATAATCACACAGGAAAGTAAAATAACATTATGCACATGAATTGGAGTGAAAAAAAAAAAATATATATATATATATATATATAAAAGTAATAATTACAATAAAGATTAAATAAGATTATCAAGAAGTCAAAAGAAACCTACCTCTTCCATATTATGTTGACCTGTGATATCACAACAGTTAAAGGGGAAAGCGCTCACATTTCAATCAGACAGCTACATCAGGTGTACAGTTGCAATCAAAATTATTCAACCCCCTTAATCTGCAAGACATTTTGCTGTTGAGAACACCATTTTATGAAAACAATTCATCATAGGCATCAGTAAACTATTATACAAAGTTTATTAATACACATTTGAGTGATTCTGAGAATGTAAAGTTGATGGAGAAAAAAAAAAAAAAAAAAATCAAACAGGTGCTAAAACTATGTGTACAAAATTAGTCACATTTTGTGCAGAATATTTTATTCTTTATAGCTTCCAATAAACCCTGCCTGTAAGAGCTTAGAAGCTTCTGTCATCTCTCTACTGCAATCTTGGCCCATTCCTCTCTGGAAAAAGCTTCCAGTTCACTGATAGTCTTTGGTTTCCATGTTACCACTGCTTTCTACAAATTCCACCAAATATTTTCGATGAAATTTCAATCTGAAGACTGTACAGGCCACTCAAGGACATTCTACGAATGATCTCTGAACAAAGCTTAAATAGATTTGGATGTATACTTTGGGACGGCTGTCCTGCAGGAAAGTAAATTGATCATCAAGCTTCAGTCTCTGCACCGAAGGCATCACCATCTTTGCCAACATGGCTTGATAGGACTATAATGCTTTAAGAGCTCGCTCAGGCGCTGGGGAGCTAAACCATTTAGTGCTTTGTAAGTAATTAGCAAGATTTTAAAATCTTTATGATGTTTAATAGGGAGCCAATGTTGACAGAACTGGGCTAATATGGTCATACTTCCTAGTTCTAGTAAGAACTCTAGCTGCTGTGTTTTGGACCAGCTGCATTTTGTTTATTAAGCGTGCAGGGGAACCACCCAGTAGAGCAGTGTTACTCACTGCGTGGCTCGTGAATCATATGCATGAAAAAAGTAATTTCAGCATATAAATAGCTAAATACAAACATAAACTCTCAACCATGAACACTTTAAAGAGGAAACAGAGAAAACACCTCACCAGTAAACATCTCGTATGCCTCACAAAGATTGCAACAACAAGCTACAAATACATCATGAAGAAAGTCAAGGAAATGTATGCATGTTTTCGCTCATCCCAGCATTAAGGTTATCCTGCTTTTTTGTTATTAAAGGAAATAATCTTGTCTCAGTTACAAATTTGACTGGTAAATGATAAAGAATGATCTCATGGATGACAGACTGATCAGCAGACATGCTATTTATGACTGGATGCAACCTTTGATACTTTGCGGTAAAAGTGGCTCTCCTATTGACTTTGTCCTATCAGTGTGGCTCTCATAAAAAAATTTAAAAAATAAAAAATAGTGAAGAACACTGCAGTAGAGCGTTACAGTAATCTAGCCTTGAGGTCATGAACGCATGAACTGTTCCGCATTTGTCATTGAGAGCATATGTCGTAGTTTAGATATATTTTTAAGATGGAAGAATGCGGTTTTACAGATGCTAGAAGTGTGGCTTTCAAATGAAAGATTGGTATCAAAGAGCACACCCAGGTTCCTAACTGACGACGAAGACTTAACAGAGCAGCCATCAAGTGTTAGACAGTATTCTAGGTTATTACGTGCAGAAGTTTTTGGTCCAATAATTAGAATCAGTTTTTTCTGAAGCCAGCTTAAAAGTTTTTGGCATGTATCCTAGTGACAAAGATCAATTAATGATATTAAGAAGAGGATCTATGACCTCTAGAAGCAGCTCTTTCAATAACTTTTGCATAGCATGCATGCATTCACTCATTCAGATTTGTTCTTCGGAGCCAAGCGAGTGTCTCCTAACTGTTGTTAGTAACATCGGAGGGTTTATGCCATCCGATGCCGAGGACTCCGCTGAACTCCCACCCTCAGGTGTGGTAGCTCAGACTGAGTCTGATGCAGAGTTGGCAGCTATGCTTTCCCGGCCTGCAGTGGGCATCGGGCTGAAGTGGAATCCTCCGCCCTGTCCCGAGCGCTCACAGCTGAATAATTGCTATCTGGGTTCTCAGTGCCTTTCTTGCCGGAAGTGTATGAAGAGCTGACGAAGTTCACATTAGTAGTCCAGGAACGTCATCTCTGACTAAACCTTGCATAGATGAGGGAAGTCGACTCTTTCAAAGCCCCATCTCACAAGGAGGCCTCTTCGGCGACACTGACAAGGACTTTGTGCTCGGCAGTAAAGAAACAGACTGAGGTGATTAAACACATCTTGCCTCATCGCGATGCCACCAGGCCACTGAGGGTGTGCTCGTCCGTTTGTCGGCAAAGGCGCCCACCTGTACACCTGTACTACAGTCTCTGGCCCCTCCCAGCCTCCCTCTCCCACCACCTCTTCAAAAAAAATTTTTGGGACTCTTTCATTTTCTGAAGAACTGTTTAGCACGCTCCAAACCCCTCCTCTGTCCCCAGCCACGCCTGCTATCCAGTCGTCACTGTCTCCCATCAGCCCCTCAGTGGTAGGGTTCCACCTCGGGACTGCTGGGAGCCACCTCCTCCTGGACGTGAGGAGCCTGGGGTTCCGCCTCCAGCCTCAGAGCTCTTCACTCCCCCTCGACCCATCGACCTGGCTCCTACACCTACGCTCCTTCCTCCCTCGTCGTCAGCAGGTACCATCAGGCATTCGGCCTCGCTGGGTTTCCTTGGCATGTCGGCTCCGCCTGGGTCGGACATCGCCACGCCTCTGCAGCGGACTTACGGGCCAGTCGCTGCTCTCTGGCCCTCCACCCCTTCTGCAACAGCTAGCTCCGCCCTCCCTCAGGCC
Source organism: Megalobrama amblycephala (assembly GCF_018812025.1). NCBI lineage: Eukaryota > Metazoa > Chordata > Actinopteri > Cypriniformes > Xenocyprididae > Megalobrama > Megalobrama amblycephala. The sequence goes on along the minus strand of NC_063046.1, from coordinate 3,344,482 downwards.
TGCACCTCCGCCCTCGGTCGCTCCAGCTCCACCTCTGCCCTCCGGATACCCGTTTCCTCCTCGGGGGGTCATTGCTATGGCTCTGTCGCGGTCGCCAAGGTCATCGGGGTCATTCCGGCTGCATGGTGGGCTCCTACGTTGATGTCATCGCCACTGCCGATCGTCCCCATGGTGGCGTATAGAACTACATCACCATGGCTCCTCCCGCCAGTGACGCCGCCATGGGGCGCAGTCTTGGCTGTGTACTGGATGGTTTTGCTACTTCCTCTGTTCAAGGCTCCCCTCTGGTCTCCATCACCTGCACCTCCCTGGAATTCTGCACCTCGCCTCCTCCTGGGTAACCGTCCGCCTCCTGAACCGCCTCCTACACCATCGGAACCATCTCATCTTCGTCTTCCCCTCTCCGCGGCGCGAGGACGCGCCTTTCCGGGAGGGGGCGATATGTTACATGTGCACTCCGTTTTGGACTCATTGTTGGACTTGTTCTATTTCCCACCACCAGTGTGTCACCATAGCAACTGATCACCATCATCATCACACCCAGCTGTTTCTAATCACCCTCCTTGTTATCCCTTGTATATAAACCCTGTGTTTCCAGTCTTGTGTTGTCCGGTATTGTTCATGTTAAACGTTAGTAGATGTTCCTGTGGATTCCTGTTTCTCTCCAAGTAAAGACTTATATTGACTCTATCTCCTCGTCGTGTGCTTTGTGTACCAGCTAACGTAACAGATGCAGTATTTCAGTTTCAGTACATGACAAATTTTCTAGAGGAAAAATTCTCTCAACTAATGCTGTAAACTACACATGGGAGTCAGCTGGTACTACTATAATAATATTCAAGGTTAAATTAACTTATTTATATACAAACACTTAAATTACACTCAATGATGTTTTTATTACAAATAAGGTTTAGAATTACATAATCATATTTCTACTCCAATTAATGTTTTTTTTTTTTTATATAAACATTTAAATCATGGCTGTCCTAACATTAAATATTAAATAACATTAAAAATTATAATGAATATGTAATGATGCATAGCTATATTTATCAGAATGCTGCTTTCTAGAGTTCACTTTTCTAGCTGACTGAGTTTATGATCACTGAATATGTTTTTCTGAGGTAAATGTGACGTTATGTGACATTGTTTACAAGCCGTTTCATTGACGTCTTTCCAAGGTTGAAACACTGATTGAGCGATAACACAAGCCATACGGATTTCAGTAAGTTGTACTGTATATTTTAACATACCTTCAGATGTTCATGCATGTTTATTTCACGCTGTAACTAGTATTAAAGCGGAGGAGAGGATGTTCACATGCTTCTCTTTAACTGAGGCGCTAAAGTGATCTGTCACGCCACATTAAACAGCGCCAAAATGGTATTTATTTTTTGAATCTCATAAGATGGACATCATTGTCATTGAATTCTGAGACTTTGCTTCATATCAAAAGTAACAAAGCACAAAGATTATTGCAATTTATTGGCTGGGAGGCACTACATGTTCTGTTCATTCATCAACTGAAAACAGACTAGACTAATCGATTCTTGGGATTTAAGAATCGATATCGGTTCGTAAAAATAAGAATCGATTAAAATCAATAAATCGATATTTTTTACCCAGCCCTAGTTGATAGTTACCAATAAGTTATCTAACTAATACACAGGGATGCCAACTTTGCTTGCCTAGCTGGAGTGAGATTTAGATGACATAAGCTGAAACAATACCATGCCCCTATTTGAGGTTTTCAACCATTCATTTTTAGTTTCATCTTAATAATGCAAATTAATCAAATACTTGAGCCTAATGTCGTACTAGATGCACTTAACCTGTCTCTATTAAGTTAACCTACCATATAGCATGCTAACATTGCCAGCCAGTCAGATTTTTTAGAAGGGGCCTAAATGTAAAGGAGTTACATAAAGTTTAGTTACTGTTATAAAAAATGTAAATTCTGGCATAAATTTTGTGATGCATGAAAAATTCAAATTTTAAAGGTATAGTTCATCCAAACATGAAAATTTGCTGAAAAATGTATTCTTCCTCAGGCCATCCAAGATGTAGATGTGTTTGTTTCTTCATCAGATTTGGAGAAATTTAATATTACATCGCTTGCTCACCAATGGATCCTCTGCAGTGAATGGGTGCCATCAGAATGAGAGTCCCAACAGCTGATAAAAACATCACAATAATCCACACAACTCTGAAAGATGTGTGTTTGTAAGAAACAAATCCATAATTATGATGTTTTTAACTTTAAACCGTTTTCCTCTAACCATAATATTGCCTTCTCCAGTGAAAAAAAAAAAATCTGAATTAGAATAGGAATATGCTCAGATCAAGAACTGTGAAAACAGTTCTAAACAATATGTGGAATTTAATGTGAGAGGACAATGGGGGATGGACTTTTTGGGGATGGACATTTTTCTGGATTATGGACAAAACCTGCTATCAATGTACATTATTGATGGTTCACTGGTGTTTTTTTTTTTAATTGTAATAGTATTATTTGTCCAGTGGCAGTTTCCACAGGATGAATAGAAAGGATATGGTACAGAGGATGATTGGGGTATTGATATCTCACTGACATTAGCCTGCTGTACTCATCTACCACACACACACAAACATATACACAGTAAAATGTCTAATGTATACTGTAAATAATTATTATAAATATTATTATTAATTATATGCATAGAAACTTCTACGCCTTCAGTTTTTCAAATATATCCTTTTAGGAGTTTGATTATGTTAATGGTTGCCCTTTACAATATACAGTACATGATACAGAATGCAGAGCCTCATGTTGTAACAACGTCCAAATGGAAATTAGTGCCTTCACACTGAAAGATTTTGCATCTGAGACAGACAACAGGTTTTGCATAAGAGATAAGTTACATATAAAGAGTAAAAGCTGAATATAGTGAGAAGAACAACATTGAATCAGTCGACATCAAGTCTGTCTGCTGCTGCAGGTAAATGATCATAATGTTTATTTGTTCAGTGTGTTGTTGAAGATGATGCTCTTCTTTTAAGAAGCTCTTTTTATATTAATCTCAAATTGTTAAGGTTAAAGCTGAGATTTGAAGGAACAGACAATCTTTCTAGTAATTATATCAACGTTTTAATGCTGTTCTTCAAATTCAAAGTTTCTTCAGAAAATATGATTATACCAAATTATAATTTGGAACCTGGAAACATGACATATCGTTAGCCTCATAGCATAATTGCCTAAGTATCATTTGAAAATGAATGACTTAGGCAATTATGCTATGAGGCTAACGATATGTTTCTCTGACAGTGAAATAGAGCAGCCCTGCTGGATGTTTAAACTGTTTTCTGGATGTAGATTGGTCATTTTGAAGAGTGGTTTTGGTTAAATTATTGTCATTAATTGGCCTGTTTGTGGTTTAAACAATTTCTCCTGTCATCAAATTACAGGTAAAGAGGTTTTGTCTAAATCTTTAGGGGGCTGATGTTATCCAGGCATTTGATTAGGCTTTGAGCAATTTAATAAATTGAAAACTGAATAAATTTGTTTATCTCATAGGTGAATCACTCATCATGAGGACTGATTTACTCTTGCTGATTTTGTCAGGTTAGTTCAGGGTTTTTGTAGATGTTTAATTCCTCAATTACGATGATTTGGCATCATTTTATGGTACATTTTCTTTAGCTCTGATGCGTGTGACATTCTCATGGCTTCATGAGTTTGTCTATGTGCCGGTGTCTGTGAACTGGACGGATGCACAGAAGTACTGCAGACAGCGTTACACTGATCTCATCACCATCACTGACCAGGTGGATCATGATGAGCTGCTGAAAACTGCAGGAATGGGAAATGTTTGGCTTGGACTATATCGAACTAGTGGTGATGGTGTCTTTGTCTGGTCAGATCAGAGAAGTTCCTCATTCAGAAAATGGAAATCTGGACAACCGAATGGTCAGTTGTGTGTTAATGTTTATGATGGCTACTGGTATGACCGCAACTGTGAAGACTACGCTCCTTTTGCATGTTACATCGGTGAGTTTTTATTTATTGTATATCCATACTTTGACTTTTTGTTTTATTTTTCCTGACCTGCTGATCAAAAGATAATATATTGTTTTAAATAATGTCTATTTAAAAAATGTAATTTTCTATTACAAATTACATGTTCTATTTTAATTGCCATCCCTAATGTGTGTGTGTCCCACAGAGAGAAAGAGACAGCTAGTGAGATTAGAGGTGAAATCAAGTCAAAATGTGAATGATCCTGCAGTGATGAAAGAGATTTTAGAGAAGGTGAGTTACACACACACACACACACACGTATACACACACGTCACAATAGAGAAACTCACCTAGAACTGTTTCTGATTTATAAGAGAATGAACCAATAGGGACACCATACCATTGCAATTCCATTGGAAAAAAGCCAACAGTAATATCATTTCAAAGTCATTTCTGTTCTTCAGATGGAGCAGATACTGAAGGAGAAGGGTTTGGCACAATATGCTAAACTTTCATGGAGAACCCAGTCCAATGGGAATGTCTTCCAAAAGAAGGACAAGAAGAGTGACGCCACTAAACAGACTTGCATTTCAAAACTGCGTAAATAAACACTTACCACCTAACTAACCACCTGACTAACTAAACATTTTAGATGTTTAATGGGGAAATGCAGAAATGGTAGCAGAATTTTCTCACTATTTCCTCAGTCTTGTCTTTATGTCTTTACTGTGCATTTATTCCATCATGATTTCCTTATCTTTTTTTAAGGGATGTTGTATTTTGTGTTTTGGGTAAGTTAAATTTCAGAGTTGGGTAAGAATGTGAATGTTTTGTCAAATTTTGAATGTAAACATCTGATTATTTATTATCTAATTTATCTGAGACAATCACAGAACCTGGGTTCTGTCAATCCTGAGATGTTGTTTCACCAGGTTATTATACCAAATAAAACAACAAAATTTCATCTAAAGCAAGTGATGTTCTGAATGTACCCTCCTGGGCAAATACCACAGGAAAATTACATATTTAATGTTCAATACTGCTCTTACATTCACCATCTCGTCCTGTTTGTTATTGACTGTCACATGCTCCTTTGTGTTCTGTTCCTGCCACTCATCACTCGCCATGGACACTGATTACACCCACAGCTGTTAGTTATTAGTATTGTCTATTTAAGTTCCTCCGTCTTCAGTCTAGCGTCCGGTATTGTATGTTATGCGTGTTCGATGTTACCTTTTATCTATAGTCCCAAGGAAACCTCCGACGACCCAGAGCCAATCATCCCCGAAAGCCCCTTCGTCAGCTCCATCACTTGGTCTGCCGAAACGCTCCCTGACCCGAGTGCCTCCACCAACACCCCGCCGGGTTGCCCCCAGGGATTGCAGTATATCCCACGGACATGACGCACTCCACTGATTCACTCCTCGCATTCGTCATTGGGCACTGGCCTCCCAGGGGTCAATGAAACCCTCTCGCTGCTTAAACAGCGCTTCTGGTGGTCCAACATGGCATCCGACGTCAGGAGGTACGTGCAAGGGTGCCTAACCGCCCCTGGTCACACCTAGGAGTTGATTTCATAACAGATCTTCCAGTCTCCAATGGTTGCACCTGTGTATTGGTGGTAGTGGATCGATTCTTCAAGTCATGCAGATTAATCCCCTTGCCTGGACTGCCAACAGCTATGGAGACCGCGGAGCTCATGTTCAACCATGTGTTCAGGTAATATATCAGATCATTATTTAGTCTCGTGTATAATACAATTAGCCAAGGCTACAAAACCACCACCCAGCCATAAATATTGTAGAACCATCACGTCTACCACTAAAGATTGCTTTATAAATAATCTCCCCGAGCAGTTTCATCGCCTTAGTATACCTGACAACTTAGAAGAACTTGATGCTGCAACAGAAACTATTGGCTCTCTCTTTTCCAGCACATTAGATGCAGTCGCTCCTTTATGTCTAAAGAAGATTAAGGAAACTAATCCAACGCCGTGGTATGATGAGCACACTCGGGCTCTAAAACGAGCTGTTAGAAAAGCTGAACGTAGTTGGAAGAAAACAAAACTAGAAGTTTTTCGCCTTTCGTGGAAAGAAAAAATGATTGAGTACAGAACGGCTATAAGAAATGCTAGATCTACTTATTTTTCAAATCTCTTAATAGAAAACAAACATAATCCTAGGTATTTATTTGACACAGTGGCTAAATTAACTAGAAACAGAGATTCAACTGCTGACGTTTCCATAGAGCACAGCAGTAATGACTTTATGAACTTCTTTACTTGCAAGATTGATAATATTAGAGAGAAAATTAAAAACATGCAACCGTCTACAGTTTCGCTTCAGACAGTGCACTGTAGTGTCCCTGAGGTAAAACTAGAATCATTCGCCGCTATAGGAGAGGAAGAATTATCTAAACTTATCAAATCATCAAAATCAACGACATGTATGTTAGACCCAATGCCGACTAAACTACTGAAAGAAATGCTTCCAGAGGTCATAGGTCCACTTCTTGATATAATTAATTCATCCTTAACACTAGGATACGTGCCAAAAACCTTTAAGCAGGCTATTATTAAACCTCTTATTAAAAAACCTCAACTAGATCAGAGAGATTTAGTAAATTACAGGCCAATCTCGAATCTACCTTTTCTGTCAAAGATACTAGAAAAGGCAGTTTCAACACAACTGTGCTCCTTTTTAGAAAGAAATGGAATCTGTGAGGATTTCCAGTCAGGATTTAGACCATACCATAGTACTGAGACTGCTCTCGTTAGAGTTACAAACGATCTACTCCTATCATCCGATCATGGCTGTATTTCTCTATTAGTGTTATTAGATCTCAGTGCTGCTTTTGACACTATCGATCACAACATTCTTTTAAAAAGACTTGAAAACTATATTGGCATTAGTGGAATTGCTTTGGCATGGTTCAAATCGTACTTATCTGACCGTTATCAGTCTGTAGTAGTTAATGAAGAGATGTCGTATCGATCACAGGTTCAATATGGAGTACCACAAGGCTCAGTACTAGGACCGTTGCTTTTCACTCTGTACATGCTGCCCTTAGGAGAGATAATTAGGAAGCATGGTGTTAGTTTTCACTGCTACGCTGACGATACTCAGCTCTATATTTCCTCGCGCCCTGACGAAACCTACAAATTCACAAAACTAACAGAATGCATAGCTGACATTAAAAACTGGATGACAAGAAATTTCTTATTATTAAATTCAGAAAAAACTGATATCCTAATCTTTGGACCAAAAACGTCCTCACGAAAAAACCTTGAATACTCTCTAACACTTGACGGGTGCTCCATTAAACCTTCGTCCTCAGTTAAGAACTTGGGTGTGCTCTTCGATACCAATCTTTCATTTGAAAGTCATGTTTCTAGTATCTGTAAAACCGCCTTCTTCCATCTAAAAAATATATCTAAATTACGACATATGCTCTCAATGACAAATGCGGAACAGTTGGTTCATGCATTCATGACCTCAAGACTAGATTATTGTAACGCTCTACTTGGTGGTTGTTCTGCTCGGCTTTTAAACAGACTACAGTTGGTCCAAAATGCGGCAGCTAGAGTTCTTACTAGAACCAGAAAGTATGACCATATTAGCCCAGTTCTGTCAACATTACATTGGCTCCCTATTAAACATCGTATAGATTTTAAAATCTTGCTACTTACTTATAAAGCTCTAAATGGTTTAGCTCCCCAGTACCTAAGTGAGCTCTTAATGCATTACAGTCCTTCACGTTTATTGCGATCTCAGAATTCAGGCCAGTTGATAATACCCAGAATATCAAAATCAACTGAAGGCGGCAGATCCTTTTCCTATTTAGCACCTAAACTCTGGAACAATCTTCCTAGCATTGTTCGGGAAGCAGACACACTCTGTCAGTTTAAATCTAGACTAAAAACACATCTCTTTGCTCTTGCATACACATAACACATTATCAATACATTAACATTTTTCAAATCCGTTAAAGGATTGTTACGCTGCAATAATTAGGTCGGCCGGAACCGAGAACATTTCCTATAACACTAGATATACCTGTACATCAGAATAAGAATGGCATCTACGCTAATATCTGTCTCTCTGCTTATCCTGAGGTTTTCCGGGTGCTGGATCCAGGCCGTATCCAGATCAGATGGAGAACCTGTGTCTGGACCTGACTACAACGTAGCCCAGGAGACAATGGGCCTACAGATCCAGTTCTGGCTGCATCTATAATTCAGATTTTTAAATCTCCGTATCCGCTTACATATATTTATATATAATCTATTTTTAATCTCTATAATAAAAATGTATAATTCAGATTTTGATCTCCATATCCATTTACATATATTATATATATCTTCCAAGGGGTTTTTTCCCTCCTAGGACTTTTTTCCCAGTGTTAGCACGCTGGGTTTTTCTCCTAGGGGGTTTTTTCCACCCCTGGGAGTCAGCCGACGTTGGCTTAATGTAGCACCATCTTGTATATGTTACATATTACCACGCTTGTTTGTACAGCTTATTTTTAACCACTTCCCTTTTTTCTGTGCTTCTAATATGTAAAGCTGCTTTGAAACAATTACCAATTGTAAAAGCGCTATATAAATAAATTTGACTTGACTTGACTTGAATATGGACTGCCCGAAGATATTGTATCTGACCGTGGATCACATTTCACCTCCAGAGTATGGAAAGCATTCTTCAAGCTTCTAGGTGTGACCATAAGTCTCTCCTCTGGCTACCATCCCCAGATGAACAGGCAGACGGAGAGGAAGATCCAGGAGATCGGCCGTTTCCTATGTACCTTCTGTCACGGCCACCAGGACTCCTGGAACCAGTTTCTGGGTTGGGCCGAGTATGCCCAGAACTCTCTCTGCCAGTCCACCACAGGTCTCACGCCGTTCCAATGCGTACTCAGTTTCCAACCCCCACTGTTCCCTTGGGATGGGGAACCATCGGACGTCGCTGCGGTAGATTACTGGTTCCAGGAGAGCGAGAGGGTCTGGGACTCAGCTCATCTCCAACTCCAGCGGGCCCTACGCAGGCGCAGGACGACAGCGGACCTTCGGTGTTCCCAAGCACCCAATTACCAGCCAGGACAGAAGGTCTGGCTGTCAACCCGGGACATCAGGATGTGCCTGCCATGTAGGAAACTGAGTCCTAGATTCATTGGCCCCTTCACCATCACTCGGAGGATCAACCTTGTCACCTATCACCTGCAGCTCCCTCCTGAGTATAGAATTCACCCAGTTTTCCACGTGTCTTTGTTAAAGCCTCACCATCCCTCTGTTCTTCCCTCCACAGAGCCTGGCGAAGCCAAGGAACCCCCCTTCCGCTCACCGTGGACGAAGGAGCGGCCTACACAGTTAACGACATCTTGGACTCCCGGCGCCGTGGTGGTCACCTGGAGTACTTGGTCGACTGGGAAGGTTACGGTCCCGAAGAGCGGTCATGGGTCCCCAGGAATGATATTCTCGATCCCAGCCTTCTCAATGACTTCCATGCCAGACATCCGAATCGTCCAGCTCCACGCAGCAGGGGTCGACCACCACACAAGGCATTGAAGTACAAGGCATAATGCAAAACATTTTTTGTAAGCAAATTCCAGTAACACCAAATGGTGCAGCTCTGGGATAGTGAATAAAAGGAGAAGAGTTAATGCTACTCACAACTCACAACTACCTACATCTCTAAAAAAGACCAGACATTTTTCATATTTTATCACCTCATTTATCAAAATGGTTAGATTATAAACAAATTTTGTTGTCCTCAACCATTTGAATTCAATATATATTCTATATGTCTTATGTTAAGTATTTAAACAAGAATGGTAAGGTTAAGAATGGTGCTCTACAGTTTTTTTTTGTTTTTGTTGGTTTTTTAAATGAAGTGTAATTTCTTTAACAAAAAACTTAAGTCACTGAAATAAGGCCAAAAAAAGTATATTAAATCTGTGTTCACAAGACTTCTGGGTATTGGAGGTTGTAGACTAGAGTTTTTGCTTCAGAATTATGTAAAAATTATGCTGCCTACTCCTTCATATAAAACAATATATTGATTTAGTTTTTGTAAGACACTTTTTGTCAAGAAACACAGTATGGGTGGAGGCGTGAATGATCATGAATAATGGGCCATTTACACCTGAGAAGACAAAAGAATCACATAATAATGACCTGAAATGACTTCAATATTAATGAGGCCTTTCAGTCAGGTAGGCTGTGAAAAAAACCCTCTGTAATAATGTCTCAGGTCATAAACAGCAATACTGTGAAATATTATTACAATTTAAAATAATGGTATTCTATTATATTCTTTAAAATATAATGTATTTCTGTGATGCAAAGTGTCTGAACAATTATGTTACCTCTATGGCATTTCATATAGGCTTTTAGCTTAAAAGCATGCACATTTGGAGAAATATTGATGGATTCTTATATATTTATGTCAATTTTCTATACTGAGAAGTAATATTTATTGTCATCACTATGAGTGCTGGATACTGTGTTTTCAATTCATACTTGCAGCCGGAGGGCGCTCTGTACACCTTTACGCCACAAATTCATATAAAGAAGAAAAGGAACTAGGAACTAACAGCATGTCTTCTAGAGATCGCTAACCATGGCTTTAACATCCAAATAAACACTTTTTAAGACAATAAATACATGATTGAGACAATGCATACAAGTATTGACTCTGAATTTGCGTCTGAATAGCGCTGGCTCTGTGGGCGTGGCCGCATTAGCGGGTAATGAGCTGAATCACAGACTTCTGACATGGCTCTCTTTTCATACAGATTACATAAACACAATGTTTGTTTTCGATTTGACTTGCACGATTTAAAACCTGACATTTCAATGTTTCTTTAGACATAAGTGTCATTTTTTTGTCATTAGTATACATAAGTTACAGTTCATTTTCTGAGAACTATCAGATTGAACTTCGTTCAGAGGGAGAGGAGAGATCACGCATCATGTTTGTTTTCTTTATTTTACAAAAAGCACAACATTGTGTTTTTACTCTGAGTGTACACAAATAAAAGAAGACATTCTATAGTTTCAATTGATATATTACTTATGTCTCTATGACAAGAAATGACGGAGTATTTTAAGTCTGTTTTGCTGCAATGTGAAAAAAATCCTGCAAAACGCGCTGGCGCGTTTTCGGACCTCAGGGAGTTAAGGATAAATGTGGAATATGGCAAGCATGTCTGAAGGCTGCAGTTTTTCATCCAGCCCTAGAGATATTTAGAGAGACAGACATACAGTCAGATTTAAGAGGACATTGAAATCTCTGCTGAAATTGTTTGAATGTTATTTTCAATGTAAAACGTGTGTCAACACTGATGTGTCACTATCAAGCACCTAAACAGGGCAGTACAAACTCATGAAATAGGCTTTACAAAGAGAAATGATTACACAACCTTTCTTGTCCCTGAAAAGAGCAATTCAGTTGTGCATCAGTGTGAGAATTTGTTGGTGTGTCATCATGAAGACTGATTTGATCTTTTTTGCTGTTATCAGGTGAGTTTCACTGGTTTTGAAAATGATCAATTTCCCCCAAATGTTAAAAATGGGGAAATACATCAGACATTATCATGTTATTATAAAATATCATTAACAGTATTCCCTCAACAGGTTTGACATCACAAAAGTATCGTTCACAGTTAGGTTTGAACAGTGATGGAGGTTTCACTTAAACAGAAGAAAGTTTTATTGTACTTTGCATCACTGCTAGAATAAACGTTCATAAAATGTTGTTGAAAACATCCAAAACACACATTTAAGTGTTTATTTCATTGCACTTTATCTATCTGTGTCTGTAGATTTTAATTGCAAAGCATATCTTTAAAGGCTGATTTTTTTTTCTCCACTTCAGCAGTACTAACAGTTGAGCTTGTTTACTACCCCTTGCAGAATATGCAAAAATGTTTATCAATTTATCAAAATAATAATGAAAATTGCATGTTATTTAATTTATTTATTTAGTACTGTCCTGAATAAACTATTTCACATAACAGATGTTTACATAATGTCCACAAGACAAAAAAAAAAAGCTGAATTTATATATGCTTGTCCTGAGCAGTTAAACTGAACAAGTTCTTCAGAAAAATCCTCCATGTTCTGCAAATTCTTTGGTTTTATTCCCATCTATATATTATTCACCTGATTTTATACAACATTTATGCCTATAAACATGGTGAAAATTATTATTTTTTTCTGTCTGTTGACTGTATTTTTTTATTTTTGGAGTGCTAAAATGAGATTTTAAAAATCCCTTCTATAGAAAACCTTAACTCTAATATGTCAAAAAAAAAAAAAAAAAAAAAAAAAAATCAAACAAGAATTTTGGCCCTTACTTGGTTTTATCCAATGTTCAGATTTATGTTCAGAAAATTTATGGAAACTAGTGCATATTTAAATTAGATGATGCACATATTTAAGCATTTTTAAGGCCCTTTCACACCAAGAACATAACTATAAAGATGATTATAACAATATTTGCGCCCACAACAATGAACAATAACAGTGTGTTTATTCTAAACTCACACGCTGCGGTTTCAAAGTGTGTACAACATGTTTTTGCTGTTCTTGTTGCATTTACGCAGCTTTAACCAGCAGATGTCCTCAGCATGAGTCCTATGTTCACTATGTTTTGAGTGAATAGCTAGTGTAATCGATCTAATCTAACAGTGAATTTAGCTGACAAGGTCAATATAGTGGAATAAAAACAACACCTAGTCTTTTTCACTGCAACGTCAAAGGAAGCAAGACAATGTTGTCGAAACTGGATACCCGAGGTAATTTTAATTTCAGTTTGTTAGCCTGGCATAATGATCTCCTCGTTAATACTTCTCACCATTATTCTGACGGTATGACCGATTGATTTCCATATATCCATTTTCTTTAAAGTATCCTTGAAAATGGGGTGGATTTTTCTGGACCTCGGCGATTAACTTCTCCGCAATGTCGTCTGCCACTTTAAATGCGTGAGCCCTTGAAGGATTGGTTCACTTTCAAATTAAAATTTCCTGATAATTTACTCACCTCCATGTCATCCAAGATGTTCATGTCTATCTTTCTTCAGTTGAAAAGAAATTAAGGTTTTTGATGAAAACGTTCCAGGATTTTTTCCATATAGTGGACTTCAATGGAGCCCAAATGGTTGAAGGTCAAAATTAGTTTCATTGCAGCTTCAAAGCGTTCTACATGATCCCAGACAAGGAATAAGGGTCTTATCAAGAGAAACCATCACTCATTTTCTAAAAAAATAAATAAAACTAACTATAAATGCTCATCTTGAACTAGCTCTCTTCTTCTTCTCAATTTGAATTCCAGCAGTGTAGACACTGCTAAGTGTATTACTGCCCTCCACAGGTCAAAGTTTGAACTAATTTGTCATATACAATATGCTAGTGCAAGTATATATATATAAAAAAAGTTACAAAACATAAATCTGCATCCAACAGTTCATTTTAGTTTCTCACAGTCATAAGCATAAACACTAAAATGAAATTGGCTACTCATGGGTTTGCAGTCATCTTTCAGTTTCTCTTGACTGTTCCAAAGACTATAGAATAACACAAGATGCGTCACTCACATTGTGTTGAATGGGGGAAAATGCAATGCAATTAGAATTTGATGTTTCCCCATTCAAAGTGATACGAGCTGCACTGAATGCTCGAGAGGCATTTCAAAGATTGCTGCCAAGTGTCTTAAAAGGACTGTCACAAACATTTAAATGTGCCGAACAAATAACGTTAGTCCCGCACAGACGCAATCAGGCACTTTGCCACTCTGCCATTTCTTCTTTTTCTTCTTCTTCTTCTTCAATTTTTATTGGCAGGAGGCAACTAAACACCATTTCATAATGTTGATGTTCAGTACTTCAGAAATAATTTTTGGTGCTGATGCACAAGTTTTCCACTGTCAGGAGTAACGCAAGATTTGGTTTGGCGGGCCGTTCACAGTTCACGCATGATGGATGACATGATCTTAAAGTGCACACTCATGTCTCTTAAACAAAACCTTGACATCTCGAGACGTGCAGTAAAAGTTGGACTGTTGGTGAAGTGATGGAGTCTTAAAATTGGAACAGTCAAAAACTTTATGACATTTGTCTAGCGTTTGTTAACATTTGGGAACAAATTAAAAACAGAGATGCTGATTTGAGTTCAAACAGCCAGAATGTGGAGTTCACAAAAATGCTTACAAAATAGTTTTGTGGTTGTTGTTTATTTGTGGAACAAAAGTAATGGGGGAAAAAATTAATACAAAAATTACAAAGAATCCAAAAAAATGGATGAGGGTGCAGTTTAGAGTATCTGGAGCTGATAATTCATGTTTTGTTTTTAAATTTTAATAAATTATAGGCTTTAATAGTGTTTTGTATTGATCTCACATGTTAGAATGTCTCCATCAAAGGTTAACAACTGTTAATATTTTTCTTGCCTTTAGAGGTAAAGCTCACATAGTTCATTTCATGTATTAAAAGTAAAAACCACATATAGAAATGAAATGACAAACTTTGCAGAAGATTTTGTAGCACCCTTTAAAGAATTGCTGACAATTTAATGATTGAGTTGAATTGAATTTATCAAAAGATTGAAATTAATTAATCAGAAGATTTAGGGATCAGTAAAGGAGGTGGCGGGTTGTGGTGAGAAATAACAGACAGACAACAAAGTTAAATTTGATTTTGAAATATAATTTTTAAAATTGCAAAAGAACAAAAGTAAGTAAATTACAATTTCATATGAACAATAAACAAAGATTGGCTTTGAAAATTTCCCTTGAGTGCACTCTTTTTTCAGCCCCAAAATATACACGGACCGGTCATTTCAATATTAGAAAGAGGAGAAGGAAAATAAAAATAAAAAATAAAAACAGATAGTAGAATTAATGTTTCTCTCAAAAATCTCACAGATAATCCAATAAGGACTTCAATGTTAATCAAGTGGGTTACTGGTATGCTATCAAGAGTTCAATGCTCTGTATAGTACTGATCAATTTCCTTTTCTCTTTTCCTGTTCTGTTCAGTAAATTCCCTCAAGGAAGGGAATCTAATAGTTCTTTAGGTTGAAAGCGTCTTGCTTTCTCCAAGCAAGAAAGATAATTTCAAAGAAAGGATATTGTCCTCTTCTTTATGATGTGTCGTCCTTTTTCCTCCGTAGCAGATTTTGTTGGCCTGCCATCAAATGTGAAGTTTTGCAGGATGTCACAGAAGATCACAGGAGTTTCGGGAATCCGTAGAATGAAGAAGAAAAAATAGAAGGAAAAAAATTGAAAAAACGAGGAAGGAAAAAAAACCTGGCCTGTTCACAGACCAGGGGTCTCATTTATAAAACTTTGCGTAGATTTCATCCTAAATGTGTACGTATGCGCAAAAGCTAGATTCTGCGTACGCACAAAAAAAATCAGATTTATAAAACCATGCGTACGCCAGATCCTGCGAACAAATCCCTTTATAAATCCCAGTGAGCGGAAGATTGTGCGTACGTGCATCTCCACCCTGTCTCCTCCCCGAAATCACCATATATGGTGCTTATGACACCTAGTTTTACTATGCATAACCTCATCTACATATCACTTCCATACATATTCCCATCCACGTGACACCATGGTTAACATTTGTGCCATACACATTACATTGCTAAAAATCATCCAATATTCTTGTTTTAGAATATATATATCAAAATATGCATAAAAACAAAATTGTATTAAATACTTAAGATGAAGGTTTTAGAATAGTGTTGATTCATTCATTTCCACTGGCCAAATAGTATTTTAATTGTTTTTAAACCATTCGAATCAAAGTTTTGCTGATAAGGTGAACACATCTTTTAGGAAGTTTATAGGCTATATTTTTTAGCGGAAACAGATAGGCCTACTTATTTATTGCAGTGTAAATACAATTGTCTTTCTCGGCGCTTCAGTGAAGTATTTTAAAAAGGAAACGTGCAAATCTTACCGTTTTCCTCAAATGATATCCTTCATATACAGTGGTAATTGTTTGAAGATCCTTCACACGACATCAACACCTCCGTGCAGCTGCGGTTATACAGTAAGATATTATCATTCAAACAGGACAACGGACCGTTCGACCACCGAATCCAGCAGCGTCTTCCATAATATCAAAGTTAAGTGTGCATCACTGATCATCGTTCTCACTAAAATATTTTGTCATAACATCTGCAGTTTAGTTTAAAGAGGAATTATTGTGCTCCTAGCGCTCCTCGTGTCAGAGGAAATGTGATCGAAAGTAACCTAGCACATCTACTATCTGAATTCATATCACGTTTGATTAACTTCTCCGTAATGACTGCGTAATGTAATTTCAGTGCTTATCGCCATTAGTGAAAGTGTAATATTAATGTAAATGTGTATATCAAAATGAAAACGTGAGTTTCCATGCAAGTTTAAATCATTCTTTTATTTATTTAAACTGTTATTGTGAACATGCACTGTATTTATGATTAGGACTCTTAATAAGGATTTAAAGTGGTTTTCCTTCATCTGCCATCAGTCCCTCAGCTCACCATCTGTGTCGCCAATTCCCTTTGTCTCCAGAATGTGCGTATGTAGCAGATACGATTCTGCACATAAAGAATTTTACTCTGGAGACAACAGGCCAGCTCCGAAACAGTATTTATTGATCTGGAAAAACATGGGACACTTGATCAGTGAAACATCAGTTGCGCTAACTTCTTCCGTTAAACGCAACTATGACTGGAAGAAAGGAGAGAGAAAAATGCGTCCTGCCTCGTCAGCGTCCACTCGCGCGCTGAGGCTGACGTTACAACAATTTGTTTAACATTGAGTAATGCATTTAAACCCATAAAATAAAGAATTCAAAATAAAATGACATAATATATCACTGTGTCAATTGTTGTCTCAATTGGTGCGGTAAAGTTGGTTTTATGTTGGACATTCGTTAGACATTCGCTCTTTTCTTCAGTGTTAATTGATATATAATCGCATATAAAGACGTGGATGATGCTGTATCTCGTTCAAATCACATTATAAATCCTAGTATCAAAAGTTAATTATAATATTAATAGGTGATGTTATTGTTTTTAGAATCAGAAGTGAAAAAGTCCTCACAATGATCCCCACTTGGGCGTTTCAAGTTAGGGAGTGTCTCAAAAGTGCAAAATGCACAACAAAAATATGTGCATTATTCCATTAAACATTAAAACACGATCCTTTTTCATGAGTAGTTGATGTTAGTAAATAGATTAAGTATAGATTAATACAATTATTAACTTTTATATTATTTATATATCTGTTATAAATATGTAAGTAAAGTGAATGTCATATTGAAATAAATATATTTACCTTTGTGGTGGTTTTATCTAAAGAGCTGAAATCACATACAATGTATTTATAAATACATGCAGCATATGATAAACAACTTATATTTGAAAAAAAAAAGTACATTTGTTGTACAATTGTTGTGACATTCTATATAACTTCCTAGTCATTGTGATATGTTCACACACACCTGTCACACATCATACATGAGTTGGATTTTGGAAATGTCATTTTGTCATTTTTTTATGAATTTTTGAAATACACAAATCTATATAACTTCCTGGTCATGTGACCCGATGATGTCACACCAGTTGTGATATGTTCACACACACCTGTCGCACATCATACACCAGTTGGATTTTGGAAATGTCATTTTGTCATTTTTTATGAATTTTTGAAATACACAAATCTATATAACTTCCTGGTCATGTGACCCGATGATGTCACACCAGTAGTGATATGTTCACACACACCTGTCGCACATCATACACCAGTTGGATTTTGGAAATGTCATTTTGTCATTTTTTTATGAATTTTTGAAATACACAAATCTATATAACTTCCTGGTCATGTGACCCGATGATGTCACACCAGTAGTGATATGTTCACACACACCTGTCACACATCATACATGAGTTGGATTTTGGAAATGTCATTTTGTCAATTTTTTATGAATTTTTGAAATACACAAATCTATATAACTTCCTGGTCATGTGACCCGATGATGTCACACCAGTAGTGATATGTTCACACACACCTGTCACACATCATACATGAGTTGGATTTTGGAAATGTCATTTTGTCAATTTTTTATGAATTTTTGAAATACACAAATCTATATAACTTCCTGGTCATGTGACCCGATGATGTCACACCAGTAGTGATATGTTCACACACACCTGTCGCACATCATACACCAGTTGGATTTTGGAAATGTCATTTTGTCATTTTTTTATGAATTTTTGAAATACACAAATCTATATAACTTCCTGGTCATGTGACCCGATGATGTCACACCAGTAGTGATATGTTCACACACACCTGTCACACATCATACATGAGTTGGATTTTGGAAATGTCATTTTGTCAATTTTTTATGAATTTTTGAAATACACAAATCTATATAACTTCCTGGTCATGTGACCCGATGATGTCACACCAGTTGTGATATGTTCACACACACCTGTCACACATCATACACCAGTTGGATTTTGGAAATGTCATTTTGTCAATTTTTTATGAATTTTTGAAATACACAAATCTATATAACTTCCTGGTCATGTGACCCGATGATGTCACACCAGTAGTGATATGTTCACACACACCTGTCACACATCATACACCAGTTGGATTTTGGAAATGTCATTTTGTCATTTTTTTATGAATTTTTGAAATACACAAATCTATATAACTTCCTGGTCATGTGACCCGATGATGTCACACCAGTAGTGATATGTTCACACACACCTGTCACACATCATACATGAGTTGGATTTTGGAAATGTCATTTTGTCAATTTTTTATGAATTTTTGAAATACACAAATCTATATAACTTCCTGGTCATGTGACCCGATGATGTCACACCAGTAGTGATATGTTCACACACACCTGTCACACATCATACATGAGTTGGATTTTGGAAATGTCATTTTGTCATTTTTTTATGAATTTTTGAAATACACAAATCTATATAACTTCCTGGTCATGTGACCCGATGATGTCACACCAGTAGTGATATGTTCACACACACCTGTCACACATCATACATGAGTTGGATTTTGGAAATGTCATTTTGTCAATTTTTTATGAATTTTTGAAATACACAAATCTATATAACTTCCTGGTCATGTGACCCGATGATGTCACACCAGTTGTGATATGTTCACACACACCTGTCACACATCATACACCAGTTGGATTTTGGAAATGTCATTTTGTCAATTTTTTATGAATTTTTGCATTACACAAATCTATATAACTTCCTGGTCATGTGACCCGATGATGTCACACCAGTAGTGATATGTTCACACACACCTGTCACACATCATACACCAGTTGGATTTTGGAAATGTCATTTTGTCATTTTTTTATGAATTTTTGAAATACACAAATCTATATAACTTCCTGGTCATGTGACCCGATGATGTCACACCAGTAGTGATATGTTCACACACACCTGTCACACATCATACATGAGTTGGATTTTGGAAATGTCATTTTGTCATTTTTTTATGAATTTTTGAAATACACAAATCTATATAACTTCCTGGTCATGTGACCCGATGATGTCACACCAGTAGTGATATGTTCACACACACCTGTCACACATCATACATGAGTTGGATTTTGGAAATGTCATTTTGTCAATTTTTTATGAATTTTTGAAATACACAAATCTATATAACTTCCTGGTCATGTGACCCGATGATGTCACACCAGTAGTGATATGTTCACACACACCTGTCACACATCATACATGAGTTGGATTTTGGAAATGTCATTTTGTCATTTTTTATGAATTTTTGAAATACACAAATCTATATAACTTCCTGGTCATGTGACCCGATGATGTCACACCAGTAGTGATATGTTCACACACACCTGTCACACATCATACATGAGTTGGATTTTGGAAATGTCATTTTGTCAATTTTTTATGAATTTTTGAAATACACAAATCTATATAACTTCCTGGTCATGTGACCCGATGATGTCACACCAGTTGTGATATGTTCACACACGCCTGTCACACATCATACACCAGTTGGATTTTGGAAATGTCATTTTGTCAATTTTTTATGAATTTTTGCATTACACAAATCTATATAACTTCCTGGTCATGTGACCCGATGATGTCACACCAGTTGTGATATGTTCACACACACCTGTCACACATCATACATGAGTTGGATTTTGGAAATGTCATTTTGTCATTTTTTATGAATTTTTGAAATACACAAATCTATATAACTTCCTGGTCATGTGACCCGATGATGTCACACCAGTTGTGATATGTTCACACACACCTGTCACACATCATACACCAGTTGGATTTTGGAAATGTCATTTTGTCATTTTTTATGAATTTTTGAAATACACAAATCTATATAACTTCCTGGTCATGTGACCCGATGATGTCACACCAGTAGTGATATGTTCACACACACCTGTCACACATCATACACCAGTTGGATTTTGGAAATGTCATTTTGTCATTTTTTTATGAATTTTTGAAATACACAAATCTATATAACTTCCTGGTCATGTGACCCGATGATGTCACACCAGTAGTGATATGTTCACACACACCTGTCACACATCATACACCAGTTGGATTTTGGAAATGTCATTTTGTCAATTTTTTATGAATTTTTGAAATACACAAATCTATATAACTTCCTGGTCATGTGACCCGATGATGTCACACCAGTTGTGATATGTTCACACACACCTGTCACACATCATACACCAGTTGGATTTTGGAAATGTCATTTTGTCAATTTTTTATGAATTTTTGAAATACACAAATCTATATAACTTCCTGGTCATGTGACCCGATGATGTCACACCAGTTGTGATATGTTCACACACACCTGTCACACATCATACACCAGTTGGATTTTGGAAATGTCATTTTGTCATTTTTTATGAATTTTTGAAATACACAAATCTATATAACTTCCTGGTCATGTGACCCGATGATGTCACACCAGTAGTGATATGTTCACACACACCTGTCACACATCATACACCAGTTGGATTTTGGAAATGTCATTTTGTCAATTTTTTATGAATTTTTGCATTACACAAATCTATATAACTTCCTGGTCATGTGACCCGATGATGTCACACCAGTTGTGATATGTTCACACACACCTGTCACACATCATACACCAGTTGGATTTTGGAAATGTCATTTTGTCATTTTTTATGAATTTTTGCATTACACAAATCTATATAACTTCCTGGTCATGTGACCCGATGATGTCACACCAGTTGTGATATGTTCACACACACCTGTCGCACATCATACACCAGTTGGATTTTGGAAATGTCATTTTGTCATTTTTTTATGAATTTTTGAAATACACAAATCTATATAACTTCCTGGTCATGTGACCCGATGATGTCACACCAGTAGTGATATGTTCACACACACCTGTCGCACATCATACATGAGTTGGATTTTGGAAATGTCATTTTGTCATTTTTTTATGAATTTTTGAATTACACAAATCTATATAACTTCCTGGTCATGTGACCCGATGATGTCACACCAGTTGTGATATGTTCACACACACCTGTCACACATCATACACCAGTTGGATTTGGGAAATGTCATTTTGTCATTTTTTTATGAATTTTTGAAATACACAAATCTATATAACTTCCTGGTCATGTGACCCGATGATGTCACACCAGTAGTGATATGTTCACACACACCTGTCACACATCATACACCAGTTGGATTTTGGAAATGTCATTTTGTCATTTTTTTATGAATTTTTGAAATACACAAATCTATATAACTTCCTGGTCATGTGACCCGATGATGTCACACCAGTTGTGATATGTTCACACACACCTGTCACACATCATACACCAGTTGGATTTGGGAAATGTCATTTTGTCATTTTTTTAATGAATTTTTCAATTACACAAATCTAAATAACTTTCTGGTTATGTGACCTGAAAATTTGTCAAAACCACCCCAATATAGCCACACATTTCTCACCAAATGTACCTGCTCTTTTATTATTTTTACATTTGCATTTGTTAGTTTTACAAAAATTATTATTATTCTAATTATTATTATTATCAGTATTAGGAATAATATGTGGCTAATGTTAAATATAAATTACATTACCCTGTTTGAAATGAAAATCTTTTTTTATTCTTTACTGATTTTTAAAAGGCATTCAACACAACTGAAGATGACGACATTTTTAAGAAACTTAATTTTGTTTACATTTGATTACTATTATCAAAAGTACTGACAACTTTATATAATAGCATCAACAGTTCCCTTTACACATCCCTTTATTTAAGAAAACATACAGAAGTTAAACAATCAACAGTTCGAATTCTTTTTCATTGATTTCTGGTCTTTATTTAAATATTAACAAATGTGAACTAATGGTGTTAGGATCTTGTAATGTCACCATTATGTAGTATTACAGTGGAATAAGTAGTTATATATCTTATATACATAAAACCAAATGTTATATTTCAAAAAGGCCAGAGTTTTTACTAAAATGCTATTTTGATGTTAATAACATACCAATTACACTTGTAAACGTACATAAATAGGTTTTATTGTCATGTACAATAATAATTCCTTTGAATGGAAATGCACATTAATGTACAGTTTGGAAATAATAAATAAATCATCATCTTTTGAGGGTTACTGGATTACAGATATTTGATGTGCTACTTTATTTCAGGCTGAATAGGAACATTTTTTGAAGTTATAGATGTGATAATTGCTTATGCTCCATTGTCCAAACAAAATATATTATTGCTTTTAATTCATTGAACTTTCTGTTCAAGAAAAAAGTTAGATTGGAGTACATTATATTACAAATAAATATTCTATTACAAAGTAAAGGAGTTTTCATATAAGATAATTACAGTTTTTTTCAATTGCTAACAAGCGTTTAGCAATACTTAAAATACTTTTTCTAAACTCTTAACACAGCAACACACATTCATCACACAATTAGCCAAATAGTTAATTTTCTGCCCAAAACCATATTTTGTTAAATAAACACAAACTCTACATTTCAAAATGCTAAAAACCTTTTTCAACACATACTAACTCTATCAAAACACAGCAAACCTGATTCAAAATCATGTCGTTCTGTCAAACACTAGCACTAGTTTTCTATCCAACATGAACATATAGTCAATCAAAGCGCAATGACTCTCAAAATACTAACAGTTGATGGCATTATGAAAACTGCATTACTTGTCATGTTTCAGTTCTACCTGCAGAAAATATGAAATCCATTGTTTTTATAATTCAGTTTCCTTGTACTACAGTAATAGTATAATACATGTAAGCCATTTTTTCTACATTTTTGGTTGAGTGTTGAATGTGTGCATTCTTGGCAACAGAAGTGAGTCATTATTTCATGGAATGTACAGTAGAAAAAGAGAAGAAGAAAGTATCAGAATTGCTCAGGGCAGCTGCTGGTCAGATGAGTCCCCTATGCAGAACTTCAGTTGACCCCTTGGTTGAAATCTTTTTTTTGGGGTTGGGTGTGTGGTGTTGATGTTGCCCTCATAGAGGGTGGGATGGTGTCCCCTTGGTAGTTAGTGCCCTACACAGACCACATATTCTGCATATATGGAACAGTGGTAGTGGAATCGTTGCAGTAAAAGATTTACATGAAGCTTTTACTGAAATGAAAACATGAAACTGCTGCCATTGATCAACAACAAATCCAACATACATGGCCTTTGGTTTCTGGAAGCTTTTTTTTCTGTCAAAGAATAAAAAAGTATAAAAGGTAATTGTGACTTTTTATCTCACAATTCTATTTTTATTTATTTATTTTTATTTTGCAATTGTGAGTTTACATCTCACAATTCTGACTTTTTTTCCTCAGAATTGTGATATATAAACTATAGGAATTGAGTTTAAAAAGTCAGAAATGTGAGATAAAAAGACATTTTACAATTACCTTTTTTATTTTCTATTCATGGCAGAAATAAGCTTTCATAGACTCCACATGTAAGTGAAAAAACAGAGATGCACAATCCAGCACACATTCTTCCTCCTCTCCCATACCTCTTCTTCTCCCTTGTTCTGATCCAACTTCTCCTCTCCTCCATTCTTCTCCCTTACTCAAATACTATTTTCTCTCTGCTCCTCTGTGTTGTTCTTCATCTACACTGAACAAATCTGATTCAGAGTCTTACTGTCCATGTCCATGTAATGAAAAGAAGTTCGACTATGCCTCCAACTGAGACTGGCATCTGCTATTTCGCAATATTTCAGTGATCTGCTAATTAAAAATGTTTATTAATTGTTTCAGTATTTGTTTTTTCTATTTTTTTTAATACTTTTGAGCTGCTGTTGTTGCAAAAGTAGAGGTTTTATACTATATTTAATGATTGGAACATTGGGTCTTCCTTTCTGACTTGCTGAGTTTAAGCATTTGCAAATAAGATGAGAAAGATCCATGATTTTGGTATGAGGTAAGCTTATATGAAAAGAAAATGTAAGAATTTAAAAAATGTGTTAATTGACTGCATTTTGTGTGAAAACGACATGAATTGTGTTAATGGTATCACAACAGACGGATGTTCTGCTAAATGTGTTTAGAGTTTTGAAAATGTGACTACAGAATGGACAAATGTATGTTAGCAACTGAAAAAAAACTGTAACATTGAGTAGGCCTCTACTCAAGTGTTATTAGAATATTTTACAATTGATATAGATAACTGTCTACTTATATGTTATTTAATAATTATTATGGCTTTTTTACTCTAGGCCTATAACCAAAGTCAAGTGGATTGAACAATAACTATTTTTAAACAATTTAAAATTGACATTAACATATATTTGGAAACAATTTCTAAAAGTAAAACTTTAAAATCAGTGCAAACCATGCAAATGTTTAAGATAAACTTTTCTTTTAATGTTTTGTTTTTAAAAAAAAATCCATTGCCACTATTGTTTTGATGTTTTCTAACAAAGAGAAGAAAAAGGTCTACAACTAAACAAATGACATTAATAAATAAATATATAAATAAAATGACATTTCTATTCATATTAGATGTGATGATTATAACAACAAAAAGATTTAAAGACAGCCAACAATTAAAAACTGTCAGAACAAAAACAACAACAACAACAACAAAATCTTTACAGGCCTTTATAAACATTTCACTAAAAAGCAGAAATTTAGTGGATAATTTGGTCGTAACAACCCAAAATAATGGGCCATGGCACATCTTTAGCATTTAGGCTAACTGTTTGCCTGTTGTTTGTCCTTCACCTTTTTAGTGCATCCTGCACAACTCACAGAACCATTCCGTTTCATCAGAAGAATTGCACTGTAGGCCTACACATAAAATGTGAAACCACCTACAACACCTGTCACATTGAATCTGCATGAAGAATACAATAAAGAGAGCAAAGTCATTAGATTAACTTCACTGTTATGTCAAGACATGTTATGTTTTTATTGTTTCTGGATTAATTAATCGTAAATGAACGCAAGCTGCTTTTGTAATAGGTGTGCAATGCTGCATCCATGCCGCTAACTGTGACTTAGGCTAATAATAACAACAGATTTGATTACTCCCTTAAACACACTATAGCTGGGCGCCGCCGCCGTCTACTTTGATTATTTCTTGCAGCTGTAGATATTTACCCAGTCAATCATCTGGACATCTGTCTTGTTTGGGAGGTCTCTCAGCCCACAGGTAGAGCAGAATTCCTCGTTTGATTCTAAGATAAAATGTAAAGTTACTTAATGCATAATATTTCCTAAGTTGGTATAATTAATTAAATTACATTAAAATGCAATGATATATTGATTTGAGCAATAACCTGCTGCAAGCAGAATATCCCGTGCCATCTCTCTTCTGAGGTTTTGTATATTTTCTGCTGAAGGATTTATTTGAAATTCCTGTGGAATGACTGGAAACTGTTTCACAGTTTCCTTTATCATCTTAAAAAAATGTACAAAAAATATAGGCTATAAATATTTTGTTGAAAAAATTAAAAATTACTACTAATAAATTACTTTTACAAGGTTGGGTTTCCAGAAGTACTGATTGCTCATAATTGTTAATAATAGGCCAATTTATCGACATAATTTGAAAACCTTTCCAATAAGGATATCAAGTGTTAATAATTCAAAATGACAAATATTTTAATTATTACTCTGTCTTTGTTTTATATGATTGGTTAAGCTTGAAATTCTGACTGACAACCGCGCTGTTTGGTAGATATAAACACAAGGCGGTAATTTTTCGATCTTTGTGAATTTGCTGATGCAGCAGGCCAGCACAGCACACTCTTGCAGGGAGATTCGTCGTAAAGATTAAAGGCGAAATGTAGGCTATGTTTGGTAAGTACACATTTCAAACACATACATACGTTTCTTGATTACCTTATGCATTTTATTGTAATGTTATTTGTATATTATATATATATATATTTATATATATATTTCAGAGTTATTTCCAAGGTACAAAACAGCTTACGGTTATGAGAACTTTTTCTGTGTCTGGGCTGCATTTACACTGCACGTCTTAATTCCTAAAGGCCCAAACGGTATCAAACGAAGTTGTTTTTCGTTCTTCGTTTAGGGGTAAAACGAAGTTCGAAATGCTTGAGCTGCGATATACTGTAAACGAACATCTGACGGCGCCCACAGTGCTGAGATCGACGTTCAGATGAATAGGCCTATGTAAACTGATTGATTTTACTATTCTCATTTGTAAGTCGCTTTGGATAAAAGCGTCTGCTAAATGATTAAATGTAATGTAAATATGTGCCATGCACTTAATTCCGATTGGTTGACTATATCAATCCATTATGGCGGCGCAGCAATTCATCAATTCAGATGAATGGTAAAGTTTAGCGTCTTTAACTTTTTAACACTTGTTCCTTTTTTAAACACTGTCGTGGGTCATATGGGAGGAATAATCAAAATTGGTTCATTTCATCCATGCAGTGTAAATGCGGCCTAAATTAATGTAGATGACGAAGATGGTTTTCGTTACAACGTATGCTTTTAAATGTCTGATGAGGTCAGTTTCTAAAGAAACGTAATTAATTTATTCATTTTAATACAAGTATTGTAATTGGGTCATTCTGTGACAAAAATGAGCTGGGGAAGTTTCTGAAAATGGGTTGATTTATTTAATATTTTTTCTGTAGAAAGACAAACATAAATAGCAAAGAAAGCAAAAAACATTAAATGTGGGTCACTTTGCATACATCTGATACTTTATTTTCTTCACAGTAAAATCTGAGGAACAACTTATGTTGAGTCTTGAAATGTATTGTGTTTTTCTATTAACACAATTGTATAGAACAATTGTGTTAATAGAATATTTATGTCTGAGTGCCATAAATATTCTTTTTTCCAAAGTATGCTTGTAATTCTAAAAGTATTGAAGGATATTAAGAAATTCTTCTCGATTCTCATTCTTAATCAAATTTCCTTTGGATTTTGTCATTTTCAAGGCTCTATATAGTTTAATCCCATAGATATTGGGATCTCAAAGCAGCTGCTATGTTCAAATTTTTGAATTTTCAAATTAGCAATGGCCAATTCACTTTGCACACAGCTGATGCTTATTGCATTTAAAGAGGAATGTCTGACAAATAAATATTGAAACTAGAAATGTATCTTGTTTCCCTCTATGAATAGAACTGAATAAAACAACCATTTTCAGTGGATTTTTGGTACTCTGAGAGTTAAGTTGAGGCACATTAACTTTAACTCAAAGTGTATTGATAATCTATATATTAATCAGTTTCAAGAATGTTAATTTGAACAGTCAAATTTGCAGTATCGGAACTTCATGTAACTACATTGACATCTCTATATATATGAGACTGAACCATATAGGACCTTCAAACAAAAGATTCCACAAAAGTTTCATAAGAACAAGAATCTAAAGTGTCATTAAGATATCTTGAATTAACAAGACACGTCTTAAATTAAAGACATTTAAACTTCAAAAAATGTTTTTGCCTCTCAGAGAGGTGTTATATTCAATTGTTTTGATAGAGGAAAACAACATACATTTGTAGTTTCAGTGTTATTTATTCTTCAGACATTCCTCTTTAAACACAATAACTATCAGCTGTTTAGAATTTTACAAAAGTGCAAAATTTTAAAAGTGCAACTAATATAGAGTAACCTTAGTAAAACTGTTATGTGAAACAACTTGTTTTAATGAATTAAAAATTGTTTAATATAAGTAAGCACAACAGTATATAACAAATTTTAAATAAGTCTGCTTACCTTTTAAGTTATCTGTTCTTAAAAACATGAACATTAATTGAAGGAAAGACCACAATATGTGGTTGCATTACTCAGTTAAAGAGAGCTGTTTTCCTCAACGTATTAGGGTGCGCTACAAATGAGTGGGTAAGCGAAGTTGCTACCTCACTACAGCAGTACACTTTCACATTGTCTGAGAAAAGCAGTGTATTTTCATAGTTGCAAAATTAACAGACAAATTCTTTTTAAATTCGCCACTATGAAAAATGCACTGCTTTTTATGTGTTAAACAAGTGGCAATGGCATCGGGAAACCCAATCACTCTTTTAGTAGGCCTATGTATCGTGCACAATAATACCTGTAAAACAAATACTCCACAACTGGTAGCATCCTCTTGCACTGTGTGGTTTATGTGACCAGTTTTCCACTCAATATTGACCAGGTCCTCTTTTCCCAGGCGATTGTGACGCATTTTGAAGTACTGTCTGTGTTAGACAACAACTTGCTAAGTAACAATTTGATTTAGATATCCTAAAGATTCCTTTTTTTTTTTTTAAGATTGTATGTGTTAATATTTGTATGAAAAAAATTGCTTACTGAAATTTTTTTGATGCGTTTGTCAGGCTCCTGATGTCAGGTGTAGCACATGCAGGATCCACAACAAAAATTTGTTGTGATGGAAGATGAAGGTACTGTGACAACACAACACATTGAACATGCTTTTTGTAAACAGCAAAGGGACCATTACTGAAAATACTGTGCCATCATGTCCATTACCTATAAACATTTATTTTCACATGAAACTGTATAGTTTTCACACTTTGTTTTTGCTATGTAGTTTTTTGTTAGTTGTCAGTAAAAAGATAGTTCACCCAAAAAAAACAAAAACAAAACAATTGTCATTTACACATGTGTTTCTAAACCTGTATGACTTCTGCTAAACACAAAAGAGAAATACTGAGTCACTTTTTTTAAACATTCCTCAATATAATATAATATAATATAATATAATATAATACATTTTTTTATGCTACTAAGAAAGTCACACAGGCTTGAAATGAGATAAATGCCATTTACAATAACAGAATTGTCAATTTTAGGTGGACTAGCCCTTTATTGCATGCAAGTGGTTACAACAGAAGTCTTTTCAAATCTTTTTTGGAGTCTCAATGGTTAAAGAAAAATGTTATATTCAACGTAGTATATGAAAAATGAAGCAGTCACATTTGAGCTGAAAAACTGTCTATCTTTACTAGTCATTTTTTTTAAAGCTCTGTTTGAATCAGGAATTAATGCATGCAAATCAGTGTATTTAAAAGTAAGTTGCATCACTTACCACAAACTTCCAGTGGATGTCCCTTATATTAAGAAATGTGATAACCCCATCAAATGCTTCAAAATTAACCTGTACAACATAACAAATATGCATGTTTATATCAATATTCAAATAATTAGATTTAATATTTAAGTATATCTTCACACTCACATCCTTTAAGCCTTGTCGAGCCACTTGTTCTCTTTTGCCATAGAAAATTACAAAGGTGGTGTGATGGTTTAACTGATAAATTTTCCCAGACTTGTCATGTTCGTTAAGGACAGAGCGGATGTAACTTTCCATAACCTAAACAATTTGACAACACAACAGTATTGATACTTGCTCTTAAAATCCCTTAGCTGAATTAAATAATATCTTATTTAATAGCTATATTTATTATTTATTATATTCAGTAAAAAACAGCATCTACACTACAAAAACTGACATGTAGAAGTTAAAGGGAGTTCAAAAATGTTTTGCAAATTGTTGCATATTGCTACCAATTTTTTTAGACAAATTTCTACATGTAATTTGTGTATTGTTGATTATTAGATAAGGTAAATGTAATGTAATGCAAATATTATAATAAAGAGCACTTACTTCTCCACATAGTCTATCATGGGGTCGCAAAGACAGAAATTCTTTATGTCTCAACGTCATGTCAAATCTGTAATGGACAGCCTTAACACGTGCTACAATCTGTTCAGTGGCTTGACATTCCCATAGTTTAGTTACCTAAATAAAAAAAATGTTAGTAGATTCTTAGATATTATTAAATGATTTATCTACATTTTGTAAGGTCCCTTTTACCTCTTCAGCAACACCAATGCCTGTATTAACAATGTCTGTCTTGTCCTTTGTGTCACCACACTCACTTGGTGTCTTTTTTGATTTGTGTTTTAGTTTGTGACCATCACATAATTTTGGTGTTGGGACCTGTGCAAAAAAGGTTTTCAGAGGCAAAGTAAGTACGAAAGAAAGATAATTTTGGAAAATGTATATTTATAGTTATTAATTGTAATATTTTAAATGTACCTTTTTAGGAACATATTCTTGTGAAATGTCCTTTGCATTTATCATGCCACTGCTTTCAGTTGTTGGGGTCTGTTTTGGTTTGGGAATGTCATGTTTTTTCTTTGTAGACACCTGCACAAAATATTGTTAGTAGGTGCACAGTCAGTTAAAAACTTTTTTTTTCCTTCTGCTATTTACCTCTTCAGCAACACCAGGAACATCAGGGACACTAAAGGTGGTTTGTGCTGCTCTTTGCACCCCAGGTGTGGGCATTTGAGGTGGAGCTCTGTAAAAGTGTGATTTACCAGCACTTTTATGTTTTTTTGTTGGCCGTTTTCCCCACCTCTCTTCTGCAAAAGCCACATGACCTGATGGCTTATGAGGTCTATTGAGAAGGTCTTCAGGAAGATTGTTATTCATTATGTGTTCCCTGTAACGTCCCTGCAAAGATGTGTGCATTGTCTGAATGAAGTGTGCTGGCCGGACACATGTTTTTTTTTGAAGAATGCATGTTTTCACAATGCCAAACCATTTTTCAACATGACAGTTTGTGTCTCTGGTTTTGGAGTTTTCTGCGGAAGGAAGTAGTGACTCCATGTCACATGCGTATCTTTTTAGATCTCCGAGTAGAACCCCGCTCCAAAGTGGATAGATCCCCAGGTAATTGTCCAGAAGGAACTTGATTACATCTGGACAATAATAAGGATTTTCAACACTCTGATGTTCTTCATTTTCCAAGACAACCATGACATCATCGTAGATCTTCTTGAAAAGTTTGGAAAATGGAGAACCACCAACAATTGTTTTTGATGAATTTTCATCCATCTCCCACTTTTCTGAGTCATCTTCTGTTTGGTCTTGAAGAATAGCATCTTCTTTTGTAATGAGGCCCTCCAAGAATTCAAGACTCTCTGTGACATTTTTACTGACATGTCTTGCGAGGAAAACAATACAGAAGGGTCTGAAAATGGCAAGGGCATCATCCACATTAACAGTGTTTTGCATCCTGGCAAATACATATGTTGCCATCTTTTGCAGCCCTTTGTCGTCTGTCTTCCTTTGAAAAGCTGAAGACACAGCTTTGATGATATGAGCTGCACACAGGTGCAAAACTGTTGCTGATTTTATATCTGCCCAGGTCTTTTGTTTTTGGCAGATGGCATACACCCTATTAAGGTAAGCCGGCATACTTTCTTTATTAAATGCCAAAATTACTCCCTGCATAAGTGCCCAGCTGTAATCGGTCTCCACCTGGTGAATTTGTTGACGGGTGTATTTTGACAGTTTGAGGAGAAACTGCATCAGCCAGAAAGTTATAGGAGGAATGGAATGCTCGCTTGATATCATCTCGCATACTGGAAGTGGAGGTGCATCTCTTCCTTTACCTGGCAAGGTAAGAGCGTAGTATAGGATGGGTTTTGTTTGATGTGGAATTTTGGAAATCACACTCCCAGTGGCATCTAGATAAAGAGTGACAGGGGATCTGTCTCTCAGATTATTCACCAGTATGCCTATTCCTGTTTCTGTGTACATGTGAGCCCCAAAAGGATCCACCTGGAAATGTTGTACATACCCAGGAGTCAAATAAGAGGCAGTGTCACATTGTCGGATTATGGATTGTGTGAGCTGAGTCTCCAGAAGAATGTTGTCATGTTGCTGCATGGCTTTATTGATTTCATGGGAAATGACTTTCAAAATGTTTCTGTTTAGGCTGTGAGTGATGTTACCAGCAAGAAGTTCCTGAATGGGTGTGTTTTGCAGCCTTTTATAATATTCTGTACTTACACCTTGAAGGACAGTTTTTGCTATATTTCCCCTTCTGACATTACTGGCATGTCTGAACTGTTGTTCTTTTTTTAGGTGTAAGATGTTTCCAGTCCGGCACACAGTTAAAGGAATAACTGTTTGATGTTTGGCTGGTTTGGTCTTCATGGTGAAGGAATACCTTGCACGGCATGTTGAAAATTTACATTTTGCACATATTTTTAAGTACCCACACATACGCTTCCGGCTCCCTATTGCTCGGACATGCTGGTATGTAAAGCGGAGGGGACAACAAGGATTTTTTTTCTTGAACTGATTGTACAAGTAGTGGGTCCATGGTTGTCTTAGTTTATTGGAGCATTTCAAAGGGCAAATTTTGTTCCATACCTTTGAATGAAGAAAAACTTTAAATTTAGTTGGTGTTTGTGGCACATGTCTATAAGTTTGGTCCCCTGTTTTTGATTCTGTCTTTTTTTCTGGATTCTTTTTTAGTTCATGGATTGAGTTACTGTGGTTGTCAATTGTTGGAGGAACCTCCATCACCTCAAAGTTGTCACACTCAGTGTCTGTCTGTCCCCAGTCATTGATCTCCTCAGACTCCTCTCTATCCATTTCTGTTTCATCTTTTTCCAAAATCTCTGTCCGCATACTTTTGGTTTCATTTTCCTGTTTCTTTAAACACATTGGTTGTAACGTAGTTCTTATATTTCTCCTGTCATACGTCCATATAATAAAAAGCCATTGCCTGTTTTTTTGTGTATCTTTTCCGAATATTTGGTTGGATAGTGTGTTCCAGATAGGTGATTTCTGAGTAGTGTCTTTGTTTACAATATTTTCAGCTATGAAAATTTTTTTTATCACCTCTGTTCCTCCAGCAGCTTCCCACAAGTCTTTTCTCAATGCACCCTTACCTCTTTTAGATCTTGCCATTGTTCATCACTGATATCATTGATATTTTTATAGTCAACTTTGTTTGTAATGGTCCGACTGGACTTCTATGTAGTCCTTTTATACATTTCTAAGTAGCAGTAGAAGATTCCGATCACAAAATTAGAAAATTGGCAAAGGCATGTGGCTGGTTTGTGTATACTTTACAGGTGTTCATTGTTGTGATGTCAGCAAATTAATAAGAAAATTATATATTTATTATATATTAATAAGAAAATTATATATATTAAAATTATATATTATATAATTTTAATGTGTTTATATATATATATATACAGTATATATAATTTTTTTATATATATATTATATATATATATATATATATATATATATATATATATATATATATATATATATATAAAACTTTGTGAAAGGTCTTTTTTCACATTTTTCTGAAAAAGCTTTTTTACCAATGTCTTTAGAAATTGTCAGAAATGTATTGGTATGCCATGAATATTGAAATGTACAAATGGGACACAACAATATAATTGTTGGGAAATTATAGGATGACATAGACCTGCTTAAAACTGCTTTTTCATGTAAACAGCCTATTTACTAATTCCATTCTAATACTTTACGAATATTAATAGAACATGCCATACATTTAGTATTCTGGATGCAAAAACCATCACAGAGGTTGATGGCAAGAATCTCACACACACGAGCAACAACGGATCAATAACATAAGGTTGTATAATGTTAGTACTAACATTAGTAAACGTACTAACAGTAGTACTAACGTTAGTAAAAAAAAATATCTTTCTGTATTGCCCACAAAATTACAACACGGCTGTGGCTGTTTTCAAGGCTGCCGCCGCAGTTCGGGATCAGTGTCCCCCCCCGCCCCCGATCTGAACACATTAGGCTCTCCAATGTATTCGTGTGATTAAATATGTTAATAAAGCGCGCAAGGGCAAAAACGAGTGTATTCCGCTTGTTTTTACGTTACCTGACATAAATTTAGTACAGACTAATATTTAGGACCAAAACTATCAGTCAGCATCAGCAAGTGTGCATCGGGTCTGCATCAGTTCAGCATCTTGTTAGATAACCAGCACAAATCCCTTATTTTAAAAGTGCTCATGTCAAGCGAAAATGCTGGGAATGAGTGTTTTAAAGAGCAGTCTTGATTATGGCCTCCATTACAGGTATTAAAGGTGGAAAAGTGAACAGTCGTCCATTTTTAAAACGTATAACAGCCAATCAGATGACTTGAACAAAGGATAGTGGCCAATAGTGAGGGAAAGAGGGTAAACATCACCTGATGGAAGTGCATTTATTATAAATTGGCCTTAATGAAATGACATGGTACTGTTCTACCACCCCATGTAATTACCAAATTGTATAGTAGTTTAATGACCGCTGTAGAAATGTTTAATATTTACAGATAACATTGTAGGATACTGGGAAAAATCTGGTTGGGGTATTACAAATATTTAAATGTATATACATCAAAGACGACAGCATCAAATCACATGCAAATTTCAATGTTAATTCAAAGTCTTAAAATAAAAATACCGTATCTCAGCAAACACAACATACATTTTAAATATGCCAAATTGTAAAATGTACAAATTAATGTAAGATAATCCATACAATATTTTTCAAATTTAAACAAAGAGAACTATTTACAGTTATGAATTTGGAAAAGCCTTTCCATAAAAGTGAAATGTAATTGCAGAACCAAAATTTGCATCAAGCAGTGCTGGAAGAATAATGACTTG